>NW_028281222.1:1470000-1595000 GCF_059751285.1 Brachycentrus maculatus
GTTGTGATTTTTTTGCTTGCTTATAAAAAATATGCCTGAAAATAACCCCAACGTAGGGTGGTCAATATATTTTTAAATATTAATTTTCTCAAAGTAGAGGTTGTGTAACACAAACCGTCTTATTTCGGTATATAAGTTACCAATTTTTTTTATTTTGTTTCTTTATTAACTCGTTCTTACCTCATTATTATTATTTTAAATTAGTGTTTTTTTTAATTGACCTACTATTCAATTTGAAGGGAGTCGTCACAAAATATAAAGGTGCCCATTGAACTGAAATAATTTATTTTTTTAATTTTTTTTTTATTTGTTTACATTTATTTAAATCACAATTTATACATATTTGGAACTTTTTTTTGCAGAGACCCACCAAGCCACCTTGTGTGTCTTGTCGGTGGAGTTCTTTTTTTAATACATTTTTTATTGTTTTTAACGATTTTAACCTAATAAGTATAGACTTAAAAAAGAGAAAAAAATTAAGAATATAAACATTTTCATAAAATGAACTCTTGATCATTTACCCATTCCTTTATTTTGCCTTTGTTCCATATTTTATTTTGACGTCTAACATCCGTCGGCAACAAATAAAAAATGTTCGGAACGATATATTGCAGTGTTCGACTCCCATATTTATTATTTTAATTCTTGGGACTATCAAACCTTCGTTGTGTGTAAATCGTGTATCATGGTTGTGTACTAAAGGATTCCTTCATAGATTTATGTTTTCTTCATAGATTGGTGTAGGTACTTATATAACTTTTCTAAAGACGCAGGGGTTAAGTTGATAAATAGCCGAGCATTTAAATAAGAACACGCGAAGAAATAAATAATCGCTTCCCTCCGCGTGTGCCGCAGGGAGATATCGCCTGCAGTATTATAATATTCCGGTTGTTATTTTTTAAAGATACTTTCTGGAAATGGAATATATCGCTCACTCCTTTTAACAACGCCATACATAAAAAAATCGACAATTTTCAGTTGTATATGTTTTCGGAATGCCTAGAAAATGTACTATATCCCAGCAAAAGCGGCATATTTTTAACTTAATATTTACCCGCTACTGGGCAGAAAGTGTTGTTTTTGCATTTTTTAAGAAAATGTATTGTTTAATTATTTTACAAAATATTTTTCAAATTGAGAAAAAACATTCAGGTTTTGCCTAAAAAGATCTGTTGCACAATAAAAAGTTCAATAAGTAGCTTGATATTTATTTTTAATACATTTCATTATATTTTTAAACTTTAAAAACGATCTCCTGAAAAATCAAGTTTTTTGATATTTGACGTTGTTGAAAGGAGTGAGCGATATGCCGTAGTTAGCATACTCACTTACTAACTAATCATGAGTAGTAGGGATAGGCAGAGATAAAAGAACGCCACACCAATCTTCCATACAAAATATTCGCAAACAATTTTCGCCTTTATTTGTGGAGGTCCTCACCAAAAGTTACATTTCTAATATAGCACAAAAAATCATTTAAATGCAAATCTGTTATATTTACTGTATTCTATCGAAATCTTAATTAAAGTTGCCACAAACGTTACCAATCCTGTGTTAAACCAATATGAAATCATTAAATGTGTGTGTTGTGGTCCCGTGGTTAGTGTCGCGCACTCTTTAAGTCAGAGTAGTTCGAACCCACTCTTATCACAATTTGATACCTATTTTTAACAATGAGCCGCTTACTCACACAGAAATAGTATGAACTTGATTTTTTTAATAACATAAATTGTATACATTTATTTAAATCACAATTTTAAACAAATTAAAAAAAAATGCAGAGACCCACCTTGTGTGTCTTGTCGGAACAATAAATAATGAATGTCGGAATAATAAAAACTCAAATATTTCCATATAATTTATATTTGAAGCACTAGCTTTGTGATTTTCCATTTTATAATTAAAATGTAACTTTGTTTTAAAATCACTATAAATATTTTATTATAACTTAATTATAATGTCTTCCGGTTAAAGAAGCGGTTAGCTTCGAAACCGGTAGACATTATAATTAAGTTATAATAAAATATTTAAAGTGATTTTAAAACAAAGTTACATTTTAATTATACAAATATTTCTCTTTAAAAAAAACCATCAAAACGTAACAATTTTACAAGGTAGAATTCCTGATTACTCATTTATAATGGAAATGTAAGGTTTTGGTGAGGACCTCCACATGTATTTCAAACCTATTTTTATATAACGGACTTTCTGCTTTAACAGACCTAATTCCGTTATATCGAGGTTTTACTGTGCTAGTTTCCATTACTCCTGAATGTTAGGCAATCAGTTTAACACTTGAGTACACAGATTGTATAACAGCAGGCGCCATACTTTATTTTATCGATAGACTTGCGCACGCTACCAAAAGGCATAGTTTGATCATTTTAAACCATATTTACCACCGTGAGGCGTGGTTCTTTTGAATCATATTTTATTTGACCCAATGCTGCACACCGCGACGAATCGACGTGGTTTTGTCAAGGCTTTGGGCAAATTCACCAAACATATTTGAACTAAAACTAACCATCACGCCGCTTACCGCAGGAGTAGGCAGATAAAATAGAACGCCACACCACTCTGTCTTTGCAAACATTCTTCGCCTCTTCCACGTTCATGCATCTCCTCATACATACCCGCCAATAATTACGACTTTCAAGTATTTGGCATACCTGATCGTGCCATGTTTTTCTCGGTCTTCCTCTGCTCCTTTTTCCAATTACATTCGCCTCATAAATTTGTTTTACCGTTCTTTCCTCACTCATTCGTTCTACATGTCCAAGCCATCTCAACACACCATTCTTAATTTTATCGATAATGCTTATCTCAGCCTTGCATTCTTTCCTTATGTCATCATTCAAACATCTATCAAATATCATTTTGCCACACATTCGTCTGAGGGATCGCATTTCGACTGCATTCAGTCTACTTTCATCCTTCCTTTGCCAACTCCATGTTTCACTTCCATACATTAGAGTTGGAACCATTATTATAAATTTTGTTAACAATGAAACAAGTTTGTAATTTAGTATATATATATTTCATCTTCTCAAATTAATAATTCATAATATAATAATATTTACAGGCAATTCACTTTCTCTGTTTTTATCTCGCAGGATAAATAAAAAAAAGCAACAAAATTAACATATCCATGGTAAAATAAGTTTACAGTAACGTAACATTTCACTAAACTAACATCTAAATTATTATCGTCGTAATGATATAATCTCAGCAATGACATATCGCTCACTCCTTTCAAGAACGTCATAAATCAAAAATCGACAATTTTCAGTTATGCATGTTTTCGGAATGCCCAGAAAATGTACTATATCCCAGCAAAAAAGCATATTTTCAACTTAATATTTACCCGCTACAGGGCAGAAAGTGTTGTTTTTGCATTTTGAAGAAAAGGTATTGTTTAATTATTTTTTTAAATATACTAAATATTTTTCAAATGGAGAAAAAACCTTCAGGTTTTACCTAAAAAGATGTGTTGCACAGTAAAAAGTTCAATAAGTGGCTTGATATTTATTTTTAATACATTGTATTATATTTTAAAACTTTAAAAACGATGTCCTGAAAAATCAAGTTTTTTGATTTATGACGTTCTTGAAAGGAGTGAGCGATATGTAAAAATTATTAGAATACGTTGGAATTGAAAATATGTTTCGGTCAAAAAATAGAACTGTTAGCAGCATGCCGTCCGGTATCAACCGGTTGTCGGTTTATCCCTCACGTGACTCGGGCAAGGAGTTTGTGTTGCATTGAAGGGTCCGAGTGCAGTTCGGGCAAATCCTATTCCAACTTGGTGGTATCGATTTGCCGGACCCAAATATATTTATGTATTTTGTATATTAAAAGCATTGATCTGCCTCCGTAGTGTAATGGTCAGTACGCTCGGCTGCCGTACTGGAGGTCCCGGGTTCGATTCCCAGGGGGGGTCAAATAAATATGAGTGATTTTTTCATTTTAATATTTATTCAATATTACCCTGGACTGGTACCTGAAGCAGGGAGGTGATCACCTTTCTTTCGCGTGTTAACGTGTGTTTAACACTGTGTTTATATGATGCAGTGCTCTATGCACAGTGTTATCTTGATCATTAACGCATAAAGGAAAGGTGATCAGCCCTCCGCTTCAGGTACCAGTCCAGGGTAATATTGAATAAATATTAGAGTGAAAAATATCACTTAAAAAAAAAGAAGAGTAATATGTGTTGGCTTTTTTATTATTTACAAAAATACTTTAATTTCATACTATTTCTGTGAGCCTAAGCGGCTCATTATTAGAAATAGGTATCAAATTGTGGTAGAGTGGATTCGAACCGTGAAATTCTGACTCAAGAGTAAGCGACACTAATCACGGGACCACAACCAGACACAGATATTTATTTGACCACCCCACTGGGAATGGAACCCGGGACCTTCAGTACGGTAGCCGAGCATGTTGACCGTTACACTGCGGAGCCAGATCTACGGGTGCCAAATAAAAAAAACCCAATCAGACGTGAGGACGGCATGGTGTTAATAATAATTGTAACTTAATTAAATTAAACAAGGTTAAAAATGACTTAAATTTGAGTAAAAGTATTATTTTTTGTTGAAATATTTATAGAATAATATTTGCCGACCTGAACTGACTGAATTAGTATTATTTTGTTAACAAAAAAAATAAATATTCAGTTATTATTTTTATTTTTACAGACCTGAATGATGGAAGTTTAACTTCTGAAACATGTAGTCTAATAAAACTCAAGTGGTAAAAAACGAAGTGTTTTCTTTAATCATTATTACAAAAAATAAACATCTTTAAATGCTGTTTTTTATTGAATTTTTCTTTAGGTTTGACCTTTCTGAGAGTATGGACGTAAATGATAAGGAGAGTGTAATTTTTTTAAACTGATAGGAAATTTTCATTAAAAAACGGTTGTTTGTAGAAGCTTGGACTTTTGATGTAAATATAATGTAGTTATACTGCAAAAAGTGACCGAGTCACAAAAATAATTGAAATGATTCTACATGACTAGACACTTCTCTATTTCTAAATCATTGTATTGAGTTATAAAATAGTATGTATGTCATATATTTTATTAGAATTTCAGAAAGAAATTCATGAGACTCGTAGAATTTTTAACCATTTAACCCTTACTGGTCCAGTGTGGAATCTCATTCGACATCGATTTTTTGCTCTTAGGTCCCATGTCGGATGTTATTCGACATTTTTTTTCATCATTAGTATTATTTATTTAAATTCCAAGCTTACATTCTTGTCACTCGTATCTATTACAACAGTATGTGGAGCAGAGGACAAAAGATTTTTTCCAATTGGAACTGTCTACCTAGATTTTTTTTTAATTTGGGGGACCAGAAAGGGTTAAATGCTTATCTAAAAATGACACGGATTGACTTGATCACTTTTCACAGTATGCACACGCTGTATATAGTTTTACTTCATCAAAATTATAAAACATGACTTCTTCAAAATGTCCTATTATCAATTCCAAACGGGATAAAAAAGACATTTAAGAGATTCGAATAAAATAATGTAATTTTTTCATTGAAAAATAAAATACACATTTTTTTATGATTTTAACAAGGAATGGATTAGATGTAAAGTTATGCTAGACTAGAAAATAATATATATCAAAGGTTAAAAGGATTTTTAAATAAATGATAAAATGATTATGATTTTTAACTTGATTTTTAAATTATGCATTTAAACAAGAAAGCAAATACGCTTTCACTTTTATCCGTGGATATTGATTGCATTGCGCAATTATCTATTTGTTAATTGTGAAGCCCTCTTGAGGTCATTTGCATATTTATATATATATATATATATATATATATATATATATATATATATATATATATATATATATATATATATATATATATATATATAAAACAAAAGTTTGGTCAAATACCTATTGTGATAAAATCATCTTTATAACACACAGAGACAAGGTATGCACAAATCTAAATTTATTAGTGACAGCTGTTTCGATTTGTGACAAGATAAAAATATTACGATTTTTTTTATTGTAAGAGTGACATTCCTTGTAAAAAATAAATAAAAAAAATCAATTATTCTTTCTAATGACACAATTTCCAAAGTAATACGAAACAAGAGTGATTTTTTAAATATATATATTTTTTCAGGTTAAAAATACAATATACTTTTTCTTGCCTCTTGATTTATACAGGAAAAAAATATATAATCCAATATATATGTATGTACATAATATGCTTTTTTACATGTCTATTCAAGGTACATAGGATATTTGGAGCGATTTTACATATATATTTTCTCATTCAATACACGCAGACAAAACTAGATTTCTGGACTACGTAAAGAAATTATAAATTTCATTTTATTTAAATAAATCAGAATTCTAAAACGCCATTCAAATCATCACTGACAGCTGTCAACACGGTACTTACTTTGACGCTACTAATATTTAATTTTAATAATGGCAATACTCGCTATGAATCGGGGTAAATTGTTCAGCGGGAAAAAAGCATGTTAGTGAAGCTATTGCTTTCTTGGTCAAGTCGATTTTTTTATTAATTGAATATATATTTATATATATTTTTTTAATGTACATAGTATCTATTCTAGGTCGATTGGAATATATGTATTAAGGCTTATTTTTAAAATATTACGACTAATCTATGATTTGTTTGTTTCGAAAGATTGTGTATATAATTTGTAAAAACCGGCCATTTTTTCTACTGGGCAATGCCGATATTTAGAGAATGAATGAAGAAAAGCGTGAAGTGTATTGAAATGTGAGAAAAATATGGTAGGTGCTTCGGAATTTCATACATATATATATATATATATATATATATATATATATATATATATATATATATATATATATATATATTTGTCCGCCTCCGTAGTGTAATGGTCAGCACGCTCGGCTACCGTTCTGGAGGTCCCGGGTTCGATTCCCAAGGGGAGTAAAATAAATATAAGTGATTTTTTCACTGTCATATTTATTCAATATTACCCTGGACTGGTACCTGAAGCGGAGGGCTGATCACCTTTCCTTCATGTGTAAATCATCAAGATAACACTGCGTTTATATGACGCAGTGCCCTATGCACCATTGGGGTGCGGATAAGGGTTTTATTATTATTATTATTATATATATATATATATATATATATATATATATATATATATATATATATATATATATATATATATATATATATATAAACACAAAAACCCTTATCGCACCCCAATGGTGCATAGGGCACTGCATCACATATACACAGTGTTATCTTGATCGTTAACACATGAAGGAAAGGTGATCAACCCTCTGCTTCAGATACCAGTCCAGGGTAATAATGAATAAATATTAGGGTGAAAAACCACTTATATTTACTTGACCCCCCCTGAGAATCTAACCCGGGATCTCCAGTACGGTGGCCCAGCGTGCTAACCATTACACTACGGAGGAGGATATATTTATATTTATATTACATGCATTTAATATGTGAGGACAAGTAGCAATGTCTCATGTTTTGCTCGGTGGAAAAAATGGCCCCGTATACACACAATATGGAGTAAGACGTGTGAATAGATGTTGAAAATACCTAACTAGATATAAGTTTGGTGTTATATCCTCGGATCGTATGTTTTATATATATTTTTTCGTAATTGCTACGCCAATTTACAATTAAATTTACAAATTGAAATAAATATTTTTAAAAACCCGCGCATCAATCGTACAAATTGTCATATTTCTATAAAACTTTTTTAGATAGAAAATGTGATTCGATGGTTGAATTATTAACTTATTAATTATGGCGTGGAATGCTCTTATCTGTTTGGAACCAGCAGTTGAAAACAGTGAGTGAGATGGTGTTTAGAAAAACCAAAAAACACATTTATTTACGAAACCATTCAGAATTTTTTTCCCCATAATTTAATTACAGCAAAGGGCTCCGATTGAGATAGGTTTTACGAAAATGGCCCACTAAAAATTATAATTATCATTTTGAAAACCCCAATGTTGAAACAGCATGGGGCCTTACTATATTGACTTCTTCTAACCCATATCCGCACCCGATGGCGCATAGGGCACTGCATCATATAAACGCAGTGTTATTTTGATCGTTAATACATGAAGGGAAGGTGATCAGCCCTCAGCTTCAGGTACCAGTCCAGGGTAATATTGAATAAATATTAGAGTGGAAAAATCACTAATATTTTTTTACCCTCCCCTGGGAATCGAACCCGGGGCCTCCAGTACAGTAGCCGAGTGTGCTGACCATTACACTACAGAGGCAGATGACTGTATTGACATATGTCATATCTAGTTTTTAAAGAATGCAGTTCTAGACTTGAAATATTATCTAGAATTTAAAAAGTAACAATATTTGATATTTCATAAAACAAATTTTATAAACCAGCGGTTATAATTTTTTTTGACAACGGAACCCTTTTTAAGACAGTAAAAGTATTACGAACCCCTAAAATAATCAAAACCTGGTTTTATGTTTATTATTTGATTATAATCATTCAATGAAAATCATCTAAAAATAGGTATATTATACATTACTGGCTCCTACAACAGTATACAAAACCACACATAAAATTTTGTTTTTCAGTTTTTGTCATATCGTAGATTTATTATGTGGCCTTGCGGAGCCCCAGGGCTCTGAGAAGCACACTTCGAGAACCGCTGGCATAACACAAAAATATATATTTGAAAAAAAAAAAAGTTATTTAAGTTTTACAGATCCATTTAAAAAAGTTTAATAGTAATCATTACGAAGAGTATTTTGATGGCAGGAAATAATTTCTTTACTTCATATATTCTAATAAAATGCACCAATTTTTTTTTACATCCACTAGGCAGAACTGATATATATTACATCAACCGCAAATATCTCAGGTATCACTGTTAGATTAATAATAATTTATATACATAACTAGTTGATTTTTTTTTGTATTAAATATTTTCGTGATAAGTCACACCTAAGTTACTTTGCGGAAGACTTTCAAATATCTAACTTGAAAAATACTAGTATAATCATGTAATATGTTCAAATCATTATTTTACGTATTTGTACACATTTCAACTCGCTTCCAGAATTACGGGAGGAGACGCACGCGCTGTTTGTACAACCATAAGAGTCTAGAATATACATTAAATACACTGAACTCCCTTTTAACGCGTTCTTGAATTAACACGGCGGAAAAAAAGATAAAAATTCGAATATTCAGGTAACGCAAACAAACTAAAATGTCAATAAATGCAAAAATTACCAAACATAAAATAAAACTAATTTCTTTGGGATTATGATAAAGTAATATTCCTCTGATCTTGTAAAAGAAAAACACTTGTTTTTTACCACTTGAGTTTATTTTATTATAACGACTAGTTTCAGAAGCTATGCTTCCATCTTCAGGTCTAAATACAAACTGGAATAAATATAATTTATATTTAGACCTGAAGATGGAAGCATAGCTTCCGAAACTAGTCTTCTTCTTCTTCCTTTTCTAGATCCTAAGGATCTGTTTGTGCCTCCGCTTGTAGCTCTTGGGATGTTGACTCCCAGCCGTCTTTCCACCTTTTTGAAGGTCTGCCTGGGGGTCTGCATCCTTCATGGAAGTCTGTCTTCTGACATTCCAGTATCGCCTTCGTTGTTGCCCCCACCTCACGATATCCTCCGTCTTATACATGCTCCGGATGTCGGTATTTCTTACTCAGTCTCGCAATGTGTTTCCGGTTATGGATCGGAGAGTCTTCATCTCGGAGGTTCCAAGTCGAGATTTTGTTCTAGAAGTATCTGCTCTTGCCTCAATCCCATAAGTGGCTATTGGTCGAACACATGTTTTGTATATTTTCATTTTACTTTCTATTTTCATGTGTTTGTTCCTCCACACCGAGTTTCTTAAACTAGTCATTATAATAAAATAAACTCAAGTGGTAAAAAACCAGTGTTTTTTTTTTACAATTTCATCATATCTTACCACAAGTTGAATGTCGAAACAATAAATAAATTCCTCTGATCCATTTTTTACGTTTAAAGCATGACATACGCAAAGACTTGTATACAAGTCATCCGTGTTTCCAAAGAGAAATCTTAAATGACTTGATTGCGAGCCATCTAGAACTACGAAAAAAATCTAACTTGACACATATTACAATAATTATTTGATATAAACAAAGTCGGTACTAGCACATACAGTCCAGCACGGTAGCTGAATGCGCCAGCCATATCACTACGGAGGCGGACAAACTTCAGCGTGCGCAACGGACATTGAAACGTGGAAAAATACCCCAGAAAAACGCAAGTCGGATGATATCGATAAAAAATTATGTTATACATACAAAAAACTTAATCGAGCTTATCATTACGAAACAAAATATAATTAATTAATACAAGTTCACTAACTTTTGACACACTTTTCGATAATAATGTAAAATCCATTTCGACGGCGTACCTAATTATTATATTAAATAGATTAATTACACAATGACATGTTATTTTTTCACGATAATTGTAATTGCGCTACGTTCTCGTTTCAAACGAATTTCTATCTAAATCCATCAAAATGTCTATAACCTTTAAAAAGTAACACAAACAAAATGCGAATCGGTAAAATTTACGCACTGAAAAAAAAGTATAACCGATGGGCTGAACACTTGGTTACATGCTGGTGTTCTCGCGGTTTTGTGCGTTTAAAAATTGTTAAAATTTCCAAATAATCGCTTATTTTTTTTAGCTCTGAGGGTTGGCCAATCATCATGGCAACTTTAGCTCTGTCTGCAGACGCTTTAAACAGCGATTTGGTGCGACCACTCTTCCGTGTTCTTAAACAATGATATGAGTAGTCCACTTGCAAACCATGTTACGTTAAAAAATCAAGTTTTTTAGCCAATGGCGGCAATCGATAGAATATTAAATCTTCTGACGATTTGAGTTTTTTTGAGAGATTTTAGAAAGTTAACGGTCGATCGGGATAGCAAGTCTTGCAAGAGTATTGATTTTTCTATTCCACTTTATTCCCGACTTAAAAAGTTTTGGCAGATTAAGTTAAATATTTCTTACTCGGTCTCGCAATGTGTTTCCGGTTATGGATCGGGACCGAGACCGAGTGAGAAATACATTCGAAGCATGTGTAAGACGGAGGATATCGTGAGGTGGAGGAACATATAAACATAATGTCAGAAGACAGACTTCCACGTATCGCCCTCCAAGGCAACCCTGAAGGACGCAGACCCCCGGGAAGACCTCCGAAAAGATGGAAAGACAGCTGGGAGTCGACATACCAAGAGCGACATGCGGAGGCACTAACAGATCCCTAGGATCAACAAAAAGATAAAGAAGAAGAAGCTAAATATGGACGTTAATATTTTGAATTTTCTACCAATTGGCGCCATTAGCTAAAAAAAACTTAATTTTTTAACATAACGTGGTTTGCAAAGTGGACTACTCATATATTGTCTTCTTCTTGAGCTGTCTTAACCCTGCGGTCCTCAATCTGTCAATTTCGGATGCTGCCAACACTTCATAGCTTGAAAAATTGTAGGATATGTTGTACAATTTAATTTGAAAAGAAAAACTTGATTAAAGAAATGTAAATTAACACATTGTTGTCGGAACACGTATAATATCGTTTTTTTTTCTTAGTTGTGCATAGGAAGCGGGTCACGTATAAATACGTTTTTTTCAGAATCGTCTTGTTAGTTGTTTGCGGGGCATGTATATATGCGATTTTGAATGTAGGCGCAAAATAGCACATCAAAACTAATGATTCATGTGGTAACTTCAAGTGGAAACACTCTACACTATGCAGGGTCAGGTATCACACTCTCAACAGTGTCATAAATATTGAAGCTCAAAGGGGTAGTCAAATTTCATTATCATTTGAAGCTTAATTGCTTTGTTGGTTATTTAGTTATTTTAGTGTGATGTTGGTTGTCTTGCATGTTGGATGTTTTATCTTTTAAATTGCTGGGGCTATACATATTTTAAATTAATAGTTAATAATAATAAAACCCTTATCCGCACCCCAATGGAGCAAAGGGCACTGCGTCATATAAACGCAGTGTAATCTTGATCGTTTACGCATGAAGGAAAGGTGATCAGCTTACCGCTTCAGGTACCAGTCCAGGGTAATATTGAATAAATATAACAGTGAAAAAATCACTTATATTTATTTTACCCCCCTTGGGAATCGAACCCGGGACCTCCAGAACGGTAGCCGAGCGTGCTGACCATTACACTACGGAGGCGGACGGAAAATTATAGTTACATTGTTTTATTTTTAAACAAAAAAGGTTCCGGAACTCATTTTATATTTTTACTAAAAATATATATTCAAATCTCATTTAAATATTCATAACAATACCGTATTTTATCATTTTGACGAATCATATAAATATATTATTCATTGATTTGGCGTTTAATTTATAGGACTCCATTTTAATTTTTTTTCGAAAAAAGCAGATTTTTTGAGTATACTACTAAGTTGTATTTTATTAAAAAAACACAAAAATTTATATTGTGACAATTGTTTCGCCTAGTTATGTCATTTTCAAAAGAACATTCGTTTGAAAATGCCATAACTAGGCGAATCAATTGTCACAATATTAATTTTTGTGTTTTTTAATAAAATACAACTTAGTAGCCTCAAAAAATCTGTGTTTGATTTAAAATTAATACATAATTATATAAATATACATTGTGATTGTGTAAGCACAAACAATGTTTCGTCTAATTGATTTTGAAAATTAAATAAGAATATGTTATCCGTGAAAAAGGGTACCGGAACGCCGTTCCACCACGTTTTACATAGGAAAAAAATCCCTGGTTATATTTGAATTTGATAATAATAATAATAATAAAACACTTATCTGCACCCCAATGGTGCATAGGGCACTGTGTCATATTAACGCAGTGTTATCTTAATCGTTTACACATGAAGGAAAGGTGATCAGCCCTCCGCTTCAGGTACCAGTCCATGGTAATATTGAATACAGTGAAAAAATCACTTATATTTATTTTACCCCCCTTAGGAATCGAACCCGGGACCTCCAGAACGGTAGCCGAGCGTGCTGACCATTACACTACGGAGGCGGACAATAAACTTTGATAAACTATGAGTTTAATATTTTTTTGTATTTTATGAATAAATTTTCAATACATGTATCTAAAAAAAGGTATATTATACGCTACTAGATATGATGAATACTAGACAGAAACTTTCAACATGAAATATCAATATTTTCAAAGATATGATGATTGATACATAATTTTTGAAAAATACGTATAAAACGCCCGCTTCTGGCTCTAAATAGCGTGCAAATCCGCCCGACAACAATGTGTTAATATGTGAAATCAAACATGAATCAAAACGCTTTGAATATAAAACGATACAGATATATCTTTTTTCTAGTTCTAAAATCCACACATTGAGCAAATATTGAATATGAACTCTTGACCGAGGAAATGCCGCATGCGGAATTTTTAAGGTTACTTTAAAAATCTTTAAATTTCTTCCATTTGTAACCTTATGAATAAAAAATGAATGCTGAAATGCAGAGTATGAAAAATTAATCTAATTTAACTTTTACCGGGATGTGAAGCGAACCGACTGGGACACCAGGATTTTGACTAAAATCCGGGACTGTCTCGGTCAAATCGGGACGTCTAGCAAGCACAGTTATAGTGGATTGTCACACATTTACAGGAATGAAATACACATTATACTACAGTCAAAAGGAAGAAATATGCACGGTCATGCTTAAGTATAGGAGAGGAATTTATGGCGGGGTCATCTCAATTGAATTTTTTTTTTTTAATAACTCTTATCCGCACCTAATGGTGCATAGGGCACTGCATCAAATTGACGCAGTGTTATCTTGATCATTACTTACATGAAGGCAAGGTGATCACTCTTGCGCTTCAGGAACCAGTCTAGGGTAATATTAAATAAATATTAATAAAATAATAATAAAACCCTTATCCGCACCCCAATGGTGCATAGGGCACTGCTTCATATAAACGCAGTGTTATCTTGATCGTTTACACATGAAGGAAAAGTGATCGGCCCACCGCTTCAAGTACCAGTCCAGGGTAATATTGAATAAATATTACAGTGAAAAAATCACTTATATTTATTTGACCCCCGGGACCTCCAGAACGGCAGCCGAGCGTGCTGACCATTACACTACGGAGGCGGACATTACAGTGTTAAATCACTAATATTTATTTTCACCTCCCCCCCCTGGGAATCGAACCCGGGAACTCCAGCACGGTAGCTAAACACGCTGACCATTACACCACGGAGGCGGACAATTGAAAATTTACAATGTTTTTTCAAAAACAAAAATGGCACTTCACAATTTTCATCCAGTAGAAGACAGCTTGTTTTTTTATTATACTATTCATTAACCCTAGAATACTAAACTATCGTAATAATTACGCCGGCGAAATGATGATTCTCTCAGAAGAATGTGCGACAAAACGATGTATGATAGATGTGCGAATAGTGAAATAAGGAAGGAATGCAAAGCTGAGATAAGCATTATCGATAAAATTAAGAAAGGTGCGTTGAGATGGTTTGGACATGTAGAACGAATGAGTGAGGAAAGAACGGTAAAACAAATTTATGAGGCGAATGTTAGTGGGAAAAGAAGCAGAGGAAGACCGAGAAAAACATGGCACGATCAGGTATGCCAAATACTTGAAAGTGGTCAGGTTAGGAGTCGTAACAATCGGCGGGTATGTATGAGGACATGCATGAACGTGGAAGAGGCGAAGAATGTTTGCAAGGACAGAGTGGTGTGGCGCTCTATTCTCTCTGCCTACCCCTGCGGAGAAGCGGCGTGATGGTTAGTTAGTTGGTTAGTTAAATGATGATTCCCGGAAAAAACAATGATCGAGTCATTATATTATCCCGTACTTCACGGTACCTTCCTAATGTACCATTATTTTATTTTTATTTTAACGTGACCTCTTATTCCCAAAGAATGTAAGTATTACTTCTAAAATAATAAAAGTATTTGATTATCTTACTTATTCCTGTTTTATTTCTATGTCGTATTTTTTACAAATGTTTAGTAACATCCGCCTTCATAGTGTAGTGGCTAGCGCGCTAGGCTACCATGCTGAAGGTCCCGGGTTTGATTCCCAAGAAGGTCAAAATAAATATTAGTCATTTTTCAGTCTAATATTTATTGCATATGACTCTCGACTGGTACCTGAAGCAGAAGGACGATCACCTTTCCTTCGTGCATTTAACGATTAAGATAACACTGCTCCTATACGATGCAGTGCCCTATGCACCATTTGGTGTGGATAAGGGTTAGAATATGTTTAGTAACAACGTCACTTGTAGGATAGTTAAGTAATCTAGGGTTGAATTTGATCGCATTAAATTTGAAACCTCAGTTAAGTACGTAAAAGGCAAGACAGAGGGTCGACGATGTGTGGGCAGAAGGCAGATCTCCTGGCTCCGGAATATACGCGATTGGACGGGGATCAGGACTGTCGAGGCGCTGTGTAGAGCTGCCCGAGACAAGGACAATTACTCTCAAGTGATAGTCGACGACGCCAGGGGAACCAGACATGACACGACAGAAGAAGAAAAAGAAGTTAAGTACGTGGAAGATCTAAAAAACGAAGAGTGTCTAAAAAAAATTACAATTTGTTTGTGCGGTCACTTCCGGACAAGAGCTCAGTCGTATTTATTATACATACAATTGTTTTGGAACGCAAATAATTTAAAAATCCCTAAAATTATCGACGATTGGGGTTAGTAAGAGGCCTCGTGGCCCGCCAAGATGTAGAGATCATTGCCGTCCTCTCCCACCAGCGTGCCCGTCCTGAGGATGTGGGACTCCAGCGCGACCACTCTGCAAAGTAATCAAACAAAACATTAATTTTTTTTTTAATATTATTTTTTGATATCTCATCAAAGATGAAGAAGAATGTGGAAGTCTGGGCATTTACGGGGCTGACGACCGTCATAGGCTGGTGACCGTCATAGGCTGGTTTAAGTGATCACTTTACACACGTGTAACATTCACCAATTCTACCCATTATTGACAACCACACTACTAAAATTCTTGGAAGTTCTATATTATGTGAACCAATTTTGAAACATTAAATGTAACAAAATTAAACAGTAAATGCCCAGACTACCACATTCTTCTTCATCTTTGACGAGATGTCAAAAAATAATATGAAAATAACTCCTGTAATAAGAGATAATCCAGATTTTGTGTACAAGTATTTGGACACACTCAAAATGTTGTGATTAAAAATATGGACTGTAATCAAACAAAACATTAGAAATCTGGAGAGTAATTAAACAAAACATTAGAAATGTGAATGGTAATAAAACAAAACATAAAAAATATGGAAATTAATTAAACAAAACAAAAAATAACATTTTTATTTTCATTTAAATAACTATCCATAACACATACTAGGAATGGGCTAGATGTCATATTTCTTTATTATATTATTATTATTATTATAGTTATATTTCTACCTTTTCTTGATCCTTTACCGGGGCAAATGTTACAGACGCGGGTAAACTGCTCCAAACATTTTGTTTACTAAGTAACGACTTAATTTAAATAAGCCTATTTTTAATACGATCAGCCTTGTCTGATTGGGATACTAAACGAATGAAGTAGACTCACTTGTCGTGTCCGAGGAGGCGATAATTCTTGGAAGGGTCGCTGATCTCTTGCGTTATGGAACCATCTCGGAGCGACCTCCCCTGGACGCCGTGCGCGTGGAACGCCAACACGCTATCTCCACTCGTTGGGACCACTGAAAAAAAGGGACAAACATTAACATTTAAATTTTTTTCCAGTATTTTACAAAGATGGTGCTATATAAATTATCCAAAATCATTATAATTATTATTGACGTAGAAATGGGGAATTCAGTGAACACGAATTTCAACAATGCATTGGTAGGGTACTGGGTACTGGGTGCTGATAGCAGCCCAATATGGTTTACCAGATTCCATTACAAAGATATTAACGTAGAGAAACGTACTCCGCCATTTTGGCTACAATAAATACGACAGATCTTTTCCAATTTGATATTATTTTGCAAAAAAATTTGGATATTTCAAACGCTTTTTTAAAAACATAAAAATTAATTGAAAAATTAGTTGATTTTTATATTCTAATTCAACGCCCTTTTCAGGTAAGCCTAAATGTCTAATTCTCAACGATCAAAAGTCAAAAAACAGTGGGAACATAGCAATAGGGGGGAGGCTTTAGTCATTGTCATATTTTCAATAAGTTCCAAGGCATGGGACTCTTAATCTTTCCCTTACGATGCTAAAAATTTCCCCTTTACAACGGTGGTTTCGGCCAAAATCTGTGTATTTATCAGAATAATTTATGTATTAAAATAGTATTGATAAATGTACGCGAGAAGAACAAAGAGACGCAGATCATCGACTAATATTTTGTTTATAATATTGTCCCCACCACGTGTAGCTCCTTTAAAATCGTATATAAGGGGTGGCGGACAAAATTTTGTGTGCTCAGATTAAATAATATTCAAAACGTGTATACGCCGCGCTCGCTCTGTTTTTATATTGGTGTCGCTTTGTTCTTCTCGCCCTTGTGTTTGGTAATTTTTGATGTATTGGTGTAATTTTGTTATTTTCACATTTATAACTTTGTAATTTTTAATAAATAAAAGATTGTCTTCATTTGCGCGTTTCCGTCTTCCTAATTAAAAGTGTTCCAGTACTGTTAGCAGTAACAACGGTGATATGTATTTTGTACACCATATGAAAATGTGATTTAAAAATGTGAATATTCCTAAATGTTGCTTTTATTGACCATAGTTGAAGTTGAAATGTGACAATTTTGTAATGTTAGCTCTGGTAAGTATCTGAAAATGCGAAATGAGAAAAAACATTGCAAGTTGCTTATAATGGTTTGGTAGCTATGGCAGCTTGCGTATGGTAAAGGATGCCAATGTGATGCATGCGGATCATATGATGTTTATTGGCGTCTCCCATGCTCTACCAAAAGTAAGCAAATATAACTCTTTTAACCGGATCCACGCGACTCGCATAACCGTATGTGTTTTAATAAAACATGCCCCATACGCGGCTGACATAACCGTATGTGTTTTTACTTTGCTCCAAGTTTCGAACATCAGTTCAACTTGGAGGGATTTTTTCATGGTGTGGAACTTTGGATAAAATAATACGTCAATCCTTGGCCTTATGACATCTGTTGAAATATCTGACTAATAATTTGTAACATCACAAGGATAAATAAAAGAACAGATCTCTGATTTTTCTTGCGGTCGGTAATTAGTCCGCGCCATAATCATGCCCTTATCTGTCTCACTCTCGACGCTACGCATCACCAGTGGGTAAGAGTGACACACGATGCGTGCTTTGATTTATTTATGTTACGATCTTATTTGTTTATATTACGATATATTTCAAGAATAATGTGACACAAGTGTATTATAGAGTATCAAAAAGGAACAATGAATCCCATTGAACGTTTTTGTTTAGGAAAATAAATCGTTTCTTAACTAAATACGTGATAAAAGTAATCATTTTAAAAACGGCGAAATACCGCGTACGGGCATCTCTCAGGAAAAAAGTTGACGCGGTTAAAAGGTTAAGCATCTCCCACTTTCAACAACTCTACCAACAGTATGTTAAAGACGCTTTTCAGCATTTCCCGCAAACAATGTGGTAACTGAATAGAGTGTGGACGGCTATACCAACCGATGCTCTGGATGGTGAAGGGGAACTCCACCCTTTGCAGCAGCTGCCGGTGCCTCTTGGGCTTGGAGATCAGGTCCGCGGTGGGCCGGTTGGCCTCCCCGCTTATCGCGAGAGGGTTCACCATCTCTACTAGGTTGTCATGGCACACCAACACCTTCGAAACATTTAAATTTTTTAATTATTTCATATACACTCAGACCTGGTAGAGAAAGTCCAAAAGAAGTTTCTCAGGTATCTCTACATGAGAGAGTACGGCTATTATCCTCGGCTCTACCCGACCCAGTTTCTCCAGGGTATGCTTGGCTACAATAGTTTAGAGACTAGAAGGAATGTGTATTTAATTACGTATTTTTATCGATTGTTGCGCGGTATGATCGATAATCCTGAAATTATCCGGAGCATTGGTCTGTATGTTCCCGATAGTTACCTAAGACAGCGTCGGCATAGATTGTTTCACATTCCTATACACAGGACCAACCTGCCGATGGTTATGCCTGTAGGAAGAGCTACCGCTATGTTGAACAATATCACATTGGATATTGATCTGTTCCATGTGTCCGAAGGAGTTTTCCGAAGCGGGATTCTTCTACACCTTTAAGTCTTCTTGCTTACTTTTAATTTTAATATATACGCCTTGAATATTGTTTGTTATGTATATATTATTTTTTTTATTGAATAAATTGAATTGAATTTAGAGACTAGAAGGGATGTGTATTTGATTAGGTATTTTATCCATTGTTGCGCTTATGTATACGCTTTAAATTTAAAGTTTGTAATATATATGTTAATTGTAAATAAATTGAATTGAATAATATATGTACTCACGGCATCCTTCTCCAACTGTTTGATGCACACTATCTCGTGTAGCTTCTCTGCCCGGGGAATGACAGTCGAAGTTCCACTCATGTTGGGGTCCAGCTCGTCCGAGTGGAACCACGACGCACCTATGGCAAAAAACATATTAATATACAATATTTTGAGTGTGTGAACCCAACGTTAGAACCTTGAAAGTTTTGATGCGAATACCGAGTGTAAAGTGGTACGACTTTGTCAAAAATTAAGAGAAAAACCCAACAGCCCCTCATACTGGAAGTCCTGAAGAGGAGAAGGTGGACATGGTTGGGAAATGTCCTTAGAATGCCATCTGAGAGCATTAACCCTTTATATCTCTTCTTCCAACCCCGAGGATTCCGGCACCCCGGAAGGCCGCTGACGACCATTCACCGACTATACTCAGCGGAACTTGGAGATGCCGATATGACCTGGGAGGAAGCCAAGGAAATGGCATGTGACAGAGTGACTTGCAGATCTCTCGTGCTGGTCATATGCTCCGCCTAGGGAGCGAACATGGAAAAAGAAGAAGGAGAACCCCATATTACCAAGATCTGTTTAGTAAAAATGAATTTCCTTACCTGAATTCATATTTAAAAGATCCAATTTGAGAGGTTTTCTACCGGCTCCCACGCACACCAGCGGATACTCCTGCTCCGGAGTGATGATCATCTCAAACACCTTCAGCGGAGAAGGCAGGACACATTCTAGATGCTGAAATTACAAACAAACAATTCAAACATACAAATAGACAGATATCTGATAAAATTATCAATAGAACATACTAATAGACCTCACATACTAATACAAGAGTTTCTGCTTAGTAAAAAGCTTCTTTACATCTCACCAATAGATGTCTCTAGTGAAGTTCTAGTGATTCAAGAACAAGGTTTCTAAATTGGTTCATATATACAGAACTTCCAAGAATTTGAGTAGTGTGGTTGTCAATAATGGGTAGAATTGGTGAATGTCACACGTGTGTAAAGTGATCACTTAAACCAGCCTATGACGGTCGTCAGCCCCGTAAAAAATGCCCAGACTTCCATATTCTTCTTCATCTTTGATGAGATGTCAAAAAATAATATGAAAATTATCAATTTTTAATTCAAGTTTTCCTCGGTAAATACCGCTATTTCTTAAAATCCATTGTGACACGTGTTTTCATGCGTTCCGCATCATTTTCAAACACCGTATTTGAAGCTAAGTATGCATGGGGAGATGCGTGAATGTGGAAGAGGCGAAGATTGTTTGCAAAGACAGATTGGTGTGGCGTTCTATTGGTACATACCTTGAGCAACATGAACTTGTGAAGGGGGTCGTACCACTGCATCAGGAACAGCCCTTGGACCGTAGCACCGCATAAATATTTATACCCGTTGTAAGGGTTCCTACCCACTGCGCACTTTATACAACCTTGAAAATAAATATACATCATAATTTATCACCCCATTACATGATTTATCACAGCTTACTTTTTGTGGAAACAAAATTGGTTTATTTCCTTGTTTCTCTTTAAGTATTTTTCTAACTTAAATTTTTATAATAATAAAATAAAACCCTTACCGCACCCCAATGGTGCATAGGGCACTGTGTCATATAAACGCAGTGTTATCTTGATCGTTTTTTACACATGAAGGAAAGGTGATCGGCCCTCCGCTTCAGGTACCAGTCCATGGTAATGTTGAATAAATATTACAGTGAAAAAATCACTTATATTTATTTTACCCCCCTTGGGAATCGAACCCGGGACCTCCAGAACGGTAGCCGAGCGTGCTGACCATTACACTACGGAGGCGGACAAGATACATCATAATTTATCATAATTTATCACCCCATTACATGATTCATCACAGATTACTTTTTGTGGAAACAAAATTGGTTTATTGTGTTTTTTCTCGTTTCTCTTAAAGTTGTAACTTAAATTTTTATAATATTATAACTAATTGTAAGATATAAATGTATGAATGGAGGATAACGAAACGCCAATCCACATTCTCTATAATTGTGACGCACTCGCTCGCAAACCAAGTCACATCCTCGGAGGACCTCTACTGGACCCCGAGAAGGTGAAGCTCCTACCGCCAAGACAGGTTGTGAGCTACATGACTCACGTAGGTCTTGGAAGTGAGCTGCGATACAGAGGGAGGTCACAATAGACCTAATATGGTCGCAGTGACATAAGGGATGCAAGATCCCTTGATCTCAAAAAAAATATATATTTATAAATGATCTTCACTTCTAATATCGATGAATAACTATTGAAGAAGAAAAAAACATAATATGCATCGAAATTTTCTGCACAACCTTGAAGGAATCCCTAACATACCTTCCAAAATTAATCTGATACTTTTATAAATGACCTCAGAGATCCGACGAATCCGGTATTTCTCGCTAGAGCAGTGTTTCGCGGCACACTAGTGTACCGTGGTGATTAGCTGGTGTGTCGCGAAAAAAAGTCTACTTTTGTGAAGATAACACACCTAGAAATAGCTGAAAGCTATACGAGCGAGGCGCTTTGTTGCGCGAAGAGCGTGCAAATTGGGATTTTTGACTCTGGCTACTATTAACACATTAGTTACGGCAATGTTTTGATAAAACTGTATCTTGAGGCGGGCGACATGAGACAGCTGTTTTATTATAATACAAGAATGCTCTGAGGTTGAACTCGAAAACAATACAAAAACGGTTTAATGGTCTCTAACGTCTCAAAATAAAATCATGTTAGTCCACAAATCACAAAAGTAAAAAAAATGTTAAAAACACTAATCAAATATTAGAAAATAACAACACAGTTTAACAACCGCCGAAAACTCAAAATCTGCGAATAAAAAATGATTGATGGGCTTTCCCCACACGCGTTTATTGCTTTGTAAGTACCAACTGCCGACTTAAGTAAAGGACAATGATCTTTGTATTTTATTTCATTTTAGGACAAAGAAAAAAACGCACCGTCTGTATCCATTGTTTAAAGTTAATTTGTAACATTTCCTTCAAAACAGATTACGACCATTAGCTATGTTTTGAACCAGTAAATATCAGTATTATTTTTTATATTACAACGACATCTATCCACTACACAACAAAAGCAAAAAGGCCAAGAGATTAGAAGTTTATGACGTGTTTTTTGTATACTAAATTGAAGGTAGCCGAAATGCACAAAAATGTGCACCCCGCCACCACACAAGGTTTCTGAAACGCACAAATATGTGCACACCGTACACAATGTGTTAAATAAATAAAAAAAGAAGAAGCCTGAGGACGATCAACGAAGAGGTGAGAGCAACCTTATCAACAACTGCTCCAAATTTTTATCGCCTGTGCTAAGCTAGCAGGCTCACATTTCGCATTAAACATCATATGTTATATATGTTTTCGGATGATATTATTTTAATAATAAATCAATATTATATTAACTTTGTTTTTTTATGGTATACCTCTAAAATGTCTTTGGCAGGTGTACCTTGAACAGAAAAAGTTTGCGGAACACTGTGCTAGAGTATCGAAAGATTATGTATCTGATTTTGGTAGTCAAAGGGTTAATGGTGCTGTTAGAGTGTCGCCTCTGTTGGTGACTTCTCTCGAGTGACAATAGCATACACATACCTTTGGTATCAGGCACGCGTGTGGTGAGGGCAAACTTGCGTGGCACGAGCCGCTCCGGCATACGTTGCACGCGCAAGCTGAACCTGTTGGCGTGGCGGCCCTGGAGGGCTAGCAAGTCGTGCCGGTATAGCTGCTGACTTTTACCTGCAAGCAAATCCAGCTCGTCAATCGCCATTCAGCAAGACCTCTTCTTAGGCAAAAATAAATAAATAAAAATTCAGTATGTATTAAAAATTATATTTTGCTTTTTAGAATATATTATATATTCTAAAAAATAAAACACAAATTTCAATAAATATTAAAAAAAAAATTGGGCATTGCTGAACGTAGACTGAATTTTGTGATTGCGAGTAAGGCCTTAATTAATTCACTTTGTGGTAAATCTATCAATTTTTAATTTGGGTTTTACTCGATAAATACCACTATTTCTTCAAATCTAGGTGTTTGAAAATGATGCATAATGCATTGAAATAGTGGTATTTACTAAGTGTAACTTAAATTAATAAGGAAACGCCAGGATAAGGGAATATGCGAGATCGAATATGTCGTTAAGTGGGGAAGGTAACGAAGGAGACAATGGTATGTGAGGAGAATGGAACCATTCAGACTTGGGGGAGTCTGAATGGTTCCATTCTTGCACTGCATTGGACTCCCGGGCAGACCACCAAAGAGATGGATCGACAGCTGGGAATGGACATCGCAGGAGACTAATCCCTCTTAAAAACAGGTCACAAGGCCTACACCAAGAAGAAGAAGAACTTTTCAATTTCAATTCAAACCCTTATCCGCACCCCAATGGTGCATAGGGCACTACATTATACAAACACAGTGTTATCTTGATCGTTAACACACGAAAGAAATGTGATTAGCCCTCCGCTTCAGGTGCCAGTCCAGGGTAATATTGAATAAATATTAGAGTGAAAAAAATCACTTATATTTATTTACCCCCCCTGGGAATCGAACCCGGGACCTCCAGAACGGTAGCCGAGCGTGCTGACCATTACACTACGGAGGCGGACACCAAGAAGAGGAAGAAGAACTTAAATTAAAAAATAAATATTGTTGATGGCATGAAGAGATTCTGGAGAGACAATGAAGAAGATCCATCTGCACGCCACCAGTTTTTTTCTTCTTTAAACCTTTATCCGCACACCAATGGTGCATAGGGCACTGTATCATATAAACGAAGTGTTATCTTGATCGTTAACACATGAAGGAAAGGTGATCAGCCCTCCGTAGTAGTACTCCACCAGTAGTAGCCTCATAATGAGGTCGGATCTCTTCATAAGTCTCCTGATGCAAGTAGTAGGGGGTGATTCTCACCAGACAGGGACATGAGGACATCCTTGATGACGTGCATCCACACGGTTCTCCTGGGACACAGTTGCTCCATGGCCGTCTCGTGAAGCTCGTTCAGATTCAGCGTGTAGATGCCCTCCTCCGCACCTACAAAACATTCACCGATACAAAACTCTATTATAGGTTCTAGTTGAATACCTACTTAAATTAACAGAAGGGAAGCAAGATGAAAGCGGATTAATTTTAACACAGATTTATTTGGTTCTAGGAAATGACAGTCAAGAAATATTTAACGTAATCGCGTGAATCTAATGTAAGTGCGCTGCTGGAGGGGGGCGTGTTGATCACTGGGCGAGCGGTAGCGGAATGTGTCGCTCCAATGTTTGTTCGCACCGGGCTCGGCTTCGTTCGGCATTCCTCGGGTGCGTGTTCGGTTATGTTCGTTTGTTGTGTGTTGCCACACTATCAACATTTTGAATGAATCCAAAAATCCTCCGCTGCAAATCTGGGTTTGTCCACTAAGGAGTTATTATCTATTACAGTGGAACCTCTCATAAGGAGCATAATTCGTTTCAGAATCTTATTCGTTAAGCGAAACACTCATGTGAAATATTTTTTCCCATTGATAAATAATAAAATAAAACCCTTATCCGCACCCCAATGGTGCATAGGGCACTGCGTCATATAAACACAGTGTTATCTTGATCGTTTACACATAAAGGAAAGGTGATCAGCCCTCCGCTTCAGGTACCAGTCCAGGGTAATATTGAATAAATATGACAGTGAAAAAATCACTCATATTTATTTTACCCCCCTTGGTAATCGAACCCGGGACCTGCAGAACGGTAGCCGAGCGTGCTGACCATTACACTACGGAGGCGGACAAAATTTTCCCATTGAAATCAATGTAAAATACGATAATGCGTTCCATGCTGAGAGAATACTCAATTATTTGTTTTGACTGGCGCTGAAGTCCCAGCTCACGGGAAAAAGGTTGTCGTGAAAAAGGGACCTGCCCTTTCGTTAGGAGAGGTTTCACTGTAAATATTTCAACATAGATGAAGAAGAATACAAAATGAAGCGCATTAGACCACAGCCTTTTAGGCAACGTTAAGTACTGCATGTGTTTTTTAATAGATTTATATTATTCACTGACACTTCGTGATGGAATTGCATTTTTAATATGTTACATATTAGATTAAAACCCATATTTTTAGCTTTTCCACTTTATTTTTATTTGACCAGCGACCGGGTTTTGTCGTTACCGACATCATCAGACTGGTGGGAGGCTATACAAATTGTTATGTTATATATAAAACAAGGCAGGAGTTGATAACCATGATTTGATATAATTTATTGAGAAATTAATTTAATTTGAGTGAATTTAAGTATTGTATGATATTATAAATATTTTTTATAAAAGTTTTTTGGTATTGAGAGCACGATTTTATATAAAGTAATTTTTAATCTAATAACATATTACTGCATGTGTTACTGTTGCATTCAACAGATGGCGCTGCCGCTGCGGTAAAAAAGAAATATTTTCACCAATTATTTTACTCACCAATGAGTAGGTGCTGATCTCTCGTGTCGGGGTGTATCCAGGAGGCTGTGCAGTGTATCCTGAGCGGACATCCATTGAACACCTTCAACAAAATGTCAAACAGTAATTAAAGTGATCACTTAAACCAGCCAGTGACAGACTTCTACATTTCAACCGTCAATAGACTTATTCAGCCGTGTAGATATATCAATAAATAAAAAAATCCAAAAATTTTCTGGTTTAAAATTGTTACAATTATGTTATAGGTCTGTCACAACTTGCGGCGATGTATCCATCGTGTTTAATCAAAAGAAGATACAGCCAAACTCGGTTATTACGAGGAAGATGGGGCCGACTGCTTTTGCTCGTTAGCGTTACTCGTTTTATCAGAGAATAGGTAACAAGATGGTCCAATGACATTAGGAAAGTGGCGGGCCTGCACTGGAAAAGAGTCGCGTCCAACAGACAACTGTGCAAGTCCAAGAGGGAGACCTTTACCTTTGTTCAATACTGGACATGAGAAGAATGCTGAAGTAAGTATCTAGACCTCTCTTGCAGAGTTAATTGCATGCTTTTCCCAACTGCCTATTACAGCGCTTCATCGGTTGGAAATCTGTATAGTTCACTGATCTAAGGGTGAAGACTGACCGGAGCATTTCGTCGAAATGTAACATGTTACGATGCGAGCATTCAGGCAGTCAGTACAGCGAGCTGAGCTGCTCGCCGCTCGTTCTGAAGCAATTTTTAGTCAGTACCAGGGTTGCCAATCTGTGGGAAATATCCCAAACAGCGTGGATTTTTTTTTCTCCATCTGAAGAAAGCTGTAATTTATTAAAATCACATCTTCGTCGTCCGACATTTCAACTACGAATGCAAAATTGCGAAGATTCATACAGATTTTGGGTTATTGATTCTATACAAATTTAACACAGATTTCTAGACTGTAACTCAGATTTTTCGGTGTGACATGTGGCAACATTGAGCACAAGGCCACAAACGAGCACTGATCGCAGACAGTCAGCAATGCCGTAAGGTCATAATGTAACATGCTCACCGCGAGCGATGTTACGACGAAACGCTCCGGTCAGTCTTCACCCTAAGAATGCGTGTGTGCGAGTGAATTCACCTTGGAGAAGCAGGCGCCCATGTGGACCTTGGGCGTTGGGGGCAGGCCGTTGGTGTTGGGCCGCGGGGGGGTGAGCGCTCGCGTGCGGTGCCCGCGGTGCGACCGGCGCGGCGGCACGGGCGGCGATATCACGTCGGGCGCCTCGCCTCCTGGGAAACAACCGTACATTGTGCAATAGCTGGTAAGAAAAAAGGTAAAGCTTCCTGCTTCCATCATCCGTAAAGTCATTTAATTACAACATTTTGAGTGTGTCCAGATAGATTGTGCTTGAATCACTAGAATCTTACTAGAGACATCTATTGGTGAGATGAAAGAAGCTTTTTATTGAGCAGAAACTCATTTGTATGTGACATCCGAATCTTGGATTTTCATCACATACATGAGAAACGCTAGAAAATATAATTTTCATTTGATTATTTTAGCTTATACTTTGACTAGATAATTTATTTACAACATTTTGAGTGTGTCCAATTACTTTCTAAAATTAAACAACTTTGTTTTAACCACTTTTTATTATTATTAGTACACTTTAACCTAATGGTTTCGACAAGAACCTTGTCATCATTAGGGTTTATTAAATTCTAAAACATTAAAATACTCAATTACAATTAAGTTTATAAAATGTGCCACATAGTATCTGCGAAAAACATTCGAGAAATGTCCAAATACTTGTTCACAAACCCGGATTTTTTTAAATTTTATGAGATAATTTTCATATATTTTTTTTTGACATCTCAATTTGAAGAAAAATATGGAAGTCTGGGTATTCTTATTATTTAATGAGTCATTCATTTAGACCCTTATCATGATGATGATAAGGGTTTTAATATACAAAGTAAATATATTTTGTATATAAAAAGCATTAATAACTTTGTGTATGGTAATAAAACACTTTCCTTATCATCCATTGTTCACTTTGTGTAATACCACTTAATGGTGCTCTGAAATCAGTTATAGCAAATAAAAATCTATCAGCGAAAGCTAAACTGGCAGTGCACAACGGAGTCCTGGTTCCAACTCTAATGTACGGAAGTGAAACATGGAGTTGGCAAAAGAAGGATGAAAGTAGAGTGAATGCAGTCGAAATGCGATCTCTCAGAAGAATGTGCGACAAAACGATGTATGATAGATGTACGAATAGTGAAATAAGGAAGGAATGCAAAGCTGAGATAAGCATTATCGATAAAATTAAGAAAGGTGTGTTGAGATGGTTTGGACATGTAGAACGAATGAGTGAGGAAAGAACGGTAAAACAAATTTATGAGGCGAATGTTAGCGGGAAAAGAAGCAGAGGAAGACCGACAAAAACATGGCACGATCAGGTATGCCAAATACTTGAAAGTGGTCAGGTTAGGAGTTGTAACAATCGGCGGGTATGTATGAGGAGATGCATGAACGTGGAAGAGGCGAAGAATGTTTGCAAGGACAGAGTGGTGTGGCGCTCTATTCTCTCTGCCTACCCCTGCGGAGAAGCGGCGTGATGGTTAGTTAGTTAGTTAAACACTTATTCGTGACTGCCGGTTTCGGAAAATCATTCCATGATCGGGTCATTAAAATAAAATTATTTCGATTCGACATTTCGCTCACTCCTTTAAACAGTTTTTTTTAGTTGTGCACGTTTTCGGAATGCCCAGAAAATGTACTATATCCCAGCAAAAGCGGCATATTTTAAACTTAATATTTACCCGCTACAGGGCATAAAGTGTTGTTTTTGCATTTTGAAGAAAAGGTATTGTTTGATTATTTTTTTAAATATACAAAATTTTTTCAAATGGAGAAAAAACACTAAGGTTTTAACACCTGAAAAGATCTGTTGCACGATTAAAAGTTCAATAAGTGGCTTGATATTTATTTTAAATACATTTCATTATATTTAAACTTAAAAATGATCTCCTGAAAAATTAAGTTTTTTCATATTTGACGTTGTTGAAAGGAGTGAGCGATTTGTGGAAATATTTGATTGGCTTTTATCATTGTCAATCTAACTATGTTTTATGTACAAGCTGTATAATTCTCAAATAAATTAAATGAATAAGCCCTGTAAATACCAAATCTCATCTCTGTTGAGGATCTCGAAAAATCTACGTTTATTTCCATAATGGAGGGTATGAGGGGACAAACTCTAGGGGACGCCCACGCCGAGAGTACCTGGAGGACCTGTGCTGAGACTAGGACGTGCCCTGCTCATCATATGCACATTTCAAAAGAGCCGCACAAGACAGGGAAGAATGGAAGAGAATAAAAGAAGAAATTGCTGCAAACCAATCCCAGGATTGAAACCAGAGAAGAAGAAGGCTTCCAACACCCTGTGCATTATGAAAATATTTCATTCTAAATTTTAACAGTAATTTTTCTCACCGTTGCTTTCAGTCTTAGCTTTGTCCCTCTGACTATCCGAGAGGCTTCTCTGCCTCTGGCCGCTGCCGTCCAGGCGCTCCCTGCCCCGCCCGTGGACCTCCGCGGGGTGGGAGGCGCGGCTGCCCGGCACGCCCGCCTCGGGCAGGCTGAACATCTCGTCCGCCTCCCGCTCCACCTCGCACACGCAGAACTGGCTCAGGTCCACGCAGGCCATGCTGGAGCTGGCGGAATGCCGGTCGAAGGCCGAGTCGGAGCTGTGCCGCCCGTGCTTCTTGACCGCCGCGCTGCGGACGCGCCGATCGCCCTCGCTGTCCACGTTCAGCGAGCGGTCTATCCGCTTGCACAGATCGTCGTCGTAATTATGATTAGATTCGTTTCGGCTCTTGTCCGCTATGTGCAAGCTGTTGGCGATCTGCAGCGCCCGGAAGTTGGACATGGAGATCTTTTGCTTCTTGCAGGCGGCGCAGAACACGATCCCGGAGCTGCTGTCGTCTTTCGCCCCGTTCCGGCCGTCCGTGCCGCGTTTACACCCGACGCAAGCGCACCGCTTATCCGAAACCGATTGCTGCAGATCCGAAAGGCCTAAATTTGCATCAAATGATCGATTGGAGTTGGGATCTTTCGCGGGGCACTGACCGCAGTTGCAACCGTTTTCTATAGTCTTTATTTTGGATACTGACGGGGAGTTCACTATCACTTCGCTGCCTTGATCGGCGAACATGATGTCCGTGCCGTAGCTTGTCATCTTGGAGGCGAGGGGGTCGCCGCCGGAGACCGCGGACTCAGAGAGGTCTCTGGGCAGCTGGGCGCGGCTTTCCGCGGGCCCAGCGTGCAGGTAGTCGTGCTTGAGCTTGATGCACTGAGAGAGATGGCGATCGTAGAGGCTGTTGATTGGGGCCTGGTCGTTCTTCACCGACGGAGAGTCGCTCGTCAGCGGCAGGGTCGCTCTGGAAACCAAACAAAACAAAATGAGCATTGACCATTAAAAAATTGATTCGGCAGTCACTCTATGGTAAAATCTATCCATTTTTAATTGAATTTTCACTTGGTAAATACGAAAATTTCTTAAAATCTAGTACTTTGATGTCTTTTCGTGTCTTCTTCATCTTCAAACCCTCATCCGCACCTAATGGTGCATAGGGCACTGCATCATATAAAAGCAGTGTTATCTTGATCGTTAACACATGAAGGAAAGGTGATCAGCCCTCCGCTTCAGGTACCAGTCCAGGGTAATATTGAATAAATATTAGAGTGAAAAAATCACTTATATTTATTTGACCCCCTCCTCTGGGAATCGAACCCGGGACCTTTAGTATGGTATCCGAGCATGCTGACCATTACACACATTACATGTCTCTACATGTCATGTCTAACAAAGGTTTGACAAAACAAATGTGTTGTTGAAAACAAACTCCTTCGAGCACAGTCGTCCCTCAGTATTCGCGGTTATCCGAATTTGCAGACGATATATTTTAAAACACTGTTTGAAAACCTTCGTTTACAGTGCTATGAACATTATAGTATATTTTAGAGTGTCCCAATCCTTGTTCACAAATCTCATAATCATAATTGTCTCTGCTAAATAAAAGGGTTATAATACTTCACATACAGTGTGCATGATGACAAAATGATGCGGAATGCATCGAAACACAATGTGTCACAATGGATTTAAGAAATAGTGGTATTTACCAAGTAAAACTTAAATTAAAAAAGCATTAACAGTCGAATTTTGGCGGAAAATTTGATGGTGCAAGAAATCGTCACCAACAAGTGGAAACAAGACTGCCCGAACACCGCTCGGGTTAGTCAATAAAAACAGATACATAAATATATTTGGCTCGGGCAAATCAATGAGGAGAAGTCGGAATACGATTTTCCCGAACAGCACTCGGGCTTAATGTAAACTCACAACATTTTGAGTGTGTCCAAATACTTGTTCACAAAATCTGGATTATCTCCAATTACAGGAGTTATTTTCATATTATTTTTTGACATCTCATCAAAGATGAAGAAGAATATGCAAGTCTGGGCATTTGCGGGGCTGACGACCGTCATAGGATGGTTTAAGTGATCACTTTACACACGTGTAACATTCACCAATTCTACCCATTATTGACAACCACACTACTCAAATTCTTGGAAGTTCTATATATATGAACCAATTTAGAAACCTTGTTGTTCTTGAATCACTAGAACTTCACTAGAGACATCTATTGGTGAGATGTAACGATAACGGTCGTCAGCCTTGTAAATGCCCAGACTTCTATATTCTTCTTCATCTTTGATGAGATGTCAAAAAATAATATTAATATAAACTCCTTGGCCGAGTCACACTCGGACTAAACTGGGTACTGGTTCAAAAGAAACCATTTTCAACAGCATACAATTATATTCTTGGTGTCTCGGAGTGTTTTAAATGAATTCTTTCAAAAAAATATATTTAATGCCCTCAAAAAATTGAGTTCAGACCTCAAAAAGCGCACAAAACACATGAAATTAAGTTAAATTGTGTTGTGAGAGTGAAAAAAAATTGTGAAATGAAGTGCATATTCTCGGCAAACCTATTAGTCAATCTGCGGTTGATTTGATTTTGGATCATTTGGAATGCGAGGAAAACTACTGTACTTAAGTCTAAAATAAGGATATGTAAAGATATCGCTCACTCCTTTCAAGAACGTCATAAATCAAAAATCGACAATTTTCAGTTGTGCATGTTTTCGGAGTGCCCAGAAAATGTACTTTATCCCAGCAAAAGAGGCATATTTTTAACTTGATATTTACCCGCTACAGGGCACAAAGTGTTGTTTTTGCATTTTGAAGAAAAGGTATTGTTTAATTATTTTTTAAAATATTCTAAATATTTTTCAAATGGAGAAAAAACCTTCAAGTTTTACCTAAAAAGATCTGTTGCACGTTGCACAGTAAAAAGTTCAGTAAGTTGCTTGATATTTCTTTTTAATACATTGTATTATATTTTTAAACTTTAAAAACGATCTCCTGAAAAATCAAGTTTTTTGATTTTTGACGTTCTTGAAAGGAGTGAGCAATATGTAATATATAGTAATGTATTGCAAGTGGAATTAGCAAATATATATATATATATATATATATATATATATATATATATATATATATATTATATATATATATATATATATATATATATATATATATATATATATATATATATATATATATATATACACACACTTTAAGTAATGTATAAAAGAGGAGTATCATTTTATTCATCTTGACCTTTCAACTGCTAGTTTATTTTATGTATTAATTTTAAATCAAATACAGATTTTTTGAGTCTACTAAGTTGTATTTTATTAGCAAAAACACATAAAAAACTAATTTTGCGACAATTGTTTCGCCTAGTCATGGCATTTTCAAACGAATGTGATGATCAAATGGACTGACGGTCCTTATGTAGCTATACAAGTGACAGTTTTAACATGTGCAGTCACCTAGCTGCCAGTTATAGTGAAAATGGCAATTTTTAGTACACCATTATTACCCCGAGTGATGTCTCTGCATGTCATGTCCGGAATTAACACAGTTGCGGCAGTTTTAAGGTCAACCAAGACAAAAAAATCTTTCAAGCACAGCTGTCCCTCAGTATTCGCGGCTATCCGAATTCGCAGATGATATGTTTTAAAACGCTGTTTGAATCCTTCATTTACAGTGCTGTGAACATTCTTCTTCTTCAAACCCTTATCCGCACCCCGATGGTGCATAGGGCACTGCGTAATATAAACACAGTGTTATCTTGATCGTTAACATATGAAGGAAAGGTGATCAGCCCTCCGCTTCAGGTACCAGTCCAGGCTAATATTGAATAAATATTAGAGTGAAAAAAATCACTTATATTCATTTGACCCCCCCGGGGAATCAAACCCGGGACCTCCAGAACGGTAGCCGAGCGTGCTGACCATTACACTACGGAGGCAGACAGTGCTGTGAACATTATAGTCTTTAAAAACAAATTTTTGAGTGTGTCGTAATCTTTATTATAAATCTCATAATCATAAATGTTTGCTAAATAAAGAGCTTACTCGACTCAACCATAGATGCGGCCGAGAGCTCACACATGAACATGTCAAGTATAAGGTACATTAAAAAAAAATTAAACTCCTGCATGTATCATTAATCTCATGGCGCTGTACGTGTGGATTCACTAGAGCCATCTACTATTGGATTGGGAAAGCTTTTATTTAGCAGAGACCCTTTTACTTAGATGTAAGCAATGTACAGCGTCATTGTCAATAATGGGTAGAATGGGAAATGTTACATGTGTACAAAGTGAACACTTAAACCAGCCTGTGACAGGTTGTAGTCCCCGTAGATACCCGGGCTTCCATATTCTTCTTCATCTATGTAGAGATGTCAAAAAATGGAAATGAACCAATTAGTTTAATAAATTAATTTAGTTTTACTATTTACCTGTCGATGAAAACAATTGTAGTTTTCGAAACTAGTGAAATAAAACTCAATAAGTGGTATTGTACGAATGTGTAATTTTGTCAAATAATGTGGTATTAATGCTGTTTTCTATTTGAATATTTCCAATATACGAACATTCTGCGAGTCGTTGGCCAATGTTGGCTGATACCGGATCGTAACCGGTACTGAGGGATCGCTGTGCGCGAAAAGAAGGTTGAATCCGAACAGTGTACAAATAAAATAAATTATTACTAGGGAGTGACTACTTTTCTGGTGTATGTTGAGAATATGGATAGTGGTTGGTATATGTTGCTATATTAATAAGGGAACAAGCGTACATGGGAATGTGAGTGAATGACATTCGGTATTAGCACAAATTTAATATACGGAGGATTTATGTATTGTAAAACAGATCAGATAACTCACTCAACACATTTCGGTGTTTTTTACGCCTGCGGCCGCTGGCGCCGGGATTTGATAATTGTGTATATACAATTCGCTCACTCCTTTCAACAACGTAATAAATCAAAAATTGTAAATTTTCAGTTATGCATGTTTTTTGGAATGCCCAGAAAATGTACTATATCCCAGCAAAAGCGGCATATTTCAAACTTAATATTTACCCACTACAGGGCAGAAAGTGTAGTTTTTGCATTTTGAAGAAAAGGTATTGTTTAATTATTTTTTTAAATATACTAAATATTTTTCAAATGGAGAAAAAACATTCAGGTTCTACCTAAAAAGATCTGTTGCACAGTAAAAAGTTCAATAAGTGGCTTGATATTTATTTTTAATACATTGTATTATATTTTTAAACTTTAAAAACGTTCTCCTGAAAAATCAAGTTTTTTGATTTATGACGTTCTTGAAAGGAGTGAGCGAATTTAGACCTTAACCTTCCCCTCCCAGTGATATGTATTTACTACAATTCGACTTATTAAAAATTAGAATATCAATATGAAATATAAAAGATACGGGCTCATAATTTTGATATTCCTCCATAGTACAATTACGTGTTACATAAAAGTATATATGTATAAAGTTATTAATTTGCAGCGACGGAAATAAATTGTAAAAAAAATCGGAGATAGAATTACCAATACACAAACGTTTCTCAGTGTATGCGTGTGTGTCGCACTTTACGTGATCCAATGGTCAGAGGGTTTTTCAATGACAATTTATTTATTTCACTCCAACTACTGTGCGCCACAACCGCGTGAAAGCCATATTATTATTACGCACAATGTTTGTATGTATAGGACGCATAATTTTACTTTAGGTGAGAAATGGTTACAATTTAGGGGGTCTATTTTGCCCAACACACACAAAAACGCAGTAATAGATTTAAAGATGGATAAATCAGTTACAGAAAATAAAAACACAGTTTTAAGATTGATTCAAACAAGTAAGAGAAATACATTTTTAAAAAAAAGAGAAATGCTTCATTATTTTTTTTCTCCAATTATTAGCAAGCTTACACAATAAAAAAAGCTCTCACAAGGCGAAACAGCTGTCACAGTGTGGACATAACTAATAAAGTAATTTTTTTAGTCATGTCCAGTTGAGATGGTATGGGCACATAGGACGCAGAAAACCTGATCATATTATGAACTAAGATATCGCCATGGATCTTCCTTGAAAGGCATCTAGACGAAGACCAAAGAATTCATGAATGCTACAGTAAGAAAACGTGATTTGAAGGCATGGCCTAGGTGACGTTGTATATGGTAGAAGGACCTACAACCTGAGGACGAAGAGGATACCACGATCTAAATATTTTCTTGTACTGGGCTTAAGTAACACATCAAAGTTCAATTAGCCCCCTTCTACGGTAGTGATAATATAAAAGGGTATTTCGTAAGTCCGCCTCCGTAGTGTAATGGTCAGCACGCTTGGCTACCGTTCTGGAGGTCCCGGGTTTGATTCCCAAGGGGGGTAAAATAAATATAAGTGATTTTTTCACTGTCATATTTATTCAATATTACCCTGGACTGGTAGCTGAAGCGGAGGGCTGATCACTTTTCCTTCATGTGTAAACGATCAAGATAACACCGCGTTTATATGACGCAGTGCCCTATGCACCATTGGGGTGCGGATAAGGGTTTATTATTATTATTATTTCGTAAGTTATAAAATGGAAAAATCACAAAATTAGTGCTTCAAATATTGAGAATGCCAAAATGGTTATTTAACACAGTTCGACAATTAGAATGACAGTTTTTGTTATAGACTGCAGTAAAAACTCACTACTTTTCATTTCTGTATTTCTCATCCAACAAACGTTATTCATTTCCACAAAACTTAATGTATTTCCACAAAACATTCACAATGATTTACGATTTAAATGTAAAAACAAGAAAGAATTTTCTAACAGCGTGTCACTTACATTAATTGTGATACGAGCATTATTAGAGACCTCATATAGAGAGTGTTGCTTTTACGTAATATGTAATACAGTGGAATCCCGTAAATCCGAAGTGATTGGGGCTGTAGCCTGTTCGGATTAGCCGAGTTATTTGCAAATTTTTATATTTCAATCTACTATTACAGTATTTATTGATTTGGCGTTTAAATTGTAGAACTCCATTTTAATTTATGAATTAATTCTTAAATCAACCACAGATTTTTCAAGTCTACTAAGTTGTACTTTATTAAAAACATATAAAAATGAATTCTGTGATAATTGTTTCGCCTAGTTATGGCATTTCAAACGAATGTAAAGATAAAATAGACTGATGGTCCTTATGTAGCTATACAATTCTAGGTACGTCAGTCCATTTAATCTTCATGTGTTACTTGAGCCCAGTATAAAAAAAATTAAATCTGCATTTGGTCTACAATAATGAACGTATCGTCATGATTCATTGTTTCCCTGGCAGGTGACACTTATTGTCAAGATACTTCCATCGATACCACAATCTAAATATTTTTTTTGTACTGGGCTCAAGTGACATATCAAAGTTCAAGTAGCTCCGTACAGGAGTGATAATATAAAATGGTATTTCGTAAGTTTTAAAATGGAAAAATCACAAAATTAGTGCTTCAAATATTGAGAATGCCAAAATGGTTATTTAACACAGTTCGACTATTATAATGACAGTTTTTGTTATAGACTGCAGTAAAAACTCACTACTTTTCATTTCTGTATTTCTCATCGAACAAATGTAATTCATTTCCACAAAACTTAATGTATTTCCACAAAACTCACAATGATTTACGATTTAAATGTAAAAACAAGAAAGAAATTTCTAACAGCGTGTCACTTATATTAATTGTGATACGAGCATTATTAGAGACCTCATATAGAGAGTGTTGCTTTTACGTAATATGTAATACAGAGGAATCCCGTAAATCTGAAGTAATTGGGGCTGTAGCCTGTTCGGATTAGCCGAGTTATTTGCAAATTTTTATATTTCAATCTACTATTACAGTATTTATTGATTTGGCGTTTAATGTGTAGAACTCCATTTTAATTTATGAATTAATTTTTAAATCAACCACAGACTTTTTGAGTTTTACTTTATTAAAAACATATAAAAATGAATATTGTGACAATTGTTTCGCCTAGTTATGGCATTTCAAACGAATGTAAAGATAAAATAGACTGATGGTCCTTATGTAGCTATACAATTCTAGTTACGTCAGTCTATTTAATCTTCACATTTGTTTGAAAATGCCATAACTAGGCGAAACAATTATCACAATATTAATTTTTATGTGTTTTTAATAAAATACAACTAAGTAGACTCAAAAAATCTGTGTTTGATTTAAAAATTAATTCAAAAATACTATTACAGTTCTCAAGTAGCAATACAGGTACAGTACTGTACACTTTATTAACTAAGTAAATAACTGACTATCACGCTGGTTCCCCGCGGGGGTAGGCAGAGAGAATAGAATAGAACGCTACACCACTCTGCCTTTGCAAACATTCTTCGCCTCTTCCACACGGAAGACCCAAAAGAGATGGTCCGACGACATAGTCGCTGTGGGAGGTAGAAGCTGGCTGCAAGCAGCAACCGAAGAGATACGGAAGAGGCCTTAGAAGAAGAATGATGGAATGCCTGGTGCACCATCGAATGCAGATAAAGATCAGAAGAGGAGTTGCAGGGAATGAAACACCCTGTATTGGATAAACAATGGTTGACTGCGTACGAGTTGTGGTCTCTTGTGTTCAAATCAGATGAATTGATATTAATTGGTGCAACAGCGATTCTCAAAGTTTTCTGCGTTTATTTAACCCTTTCCCGTCCCCCAAAATAAAAAAAAACTAGGTAGACAGTTACATTCCAATTGGAAAAATATCTTTTATATATCCATATATATACATATATGTATATGTGTATATATATATGCACCATTAGGGTGCGGATAGGGGTTTTATTATTTTATTATTATTTATATATATCTTAGCTTCACCTGAAGCCGCCGCTTCACCGGAGGGAGAGGCAGAGCGAATAGAACGCCACACCGATCTGTATTTGCAAACAATCTTCATCTCTTCCACATTCATGCATCTCCTCATACATACCCGCTGATTATTCCGACTCCCGACCTGACCACGTCCAAGTATTTGAAATACTTGATCATGCCAAGTTCGTCTAACACCTCCTAGCGCTTAAAGGGTTAAGAATGAAATATGAACAGACTTTAAATATATTCTTGCTACAGTCAAGTTTCAGAACCATTTGATTCCTAGACTGTCAATGGCCACAATTACGATACATCCATTTTTGAATGACAAAATTATTTAAAATGTAGAATGAATGAAACAAGTGTTTCTTTACAACATTTTGAGTGTGTCCAAATACTTGTTCACAAAATCTGGATTATCTCCAATTACAGGAGTTATTTTCATATTATTTTGTAACATCTCATCAAAGATGAAGAAGAATATGGAAGTCTGGGCATTTACGGGGCTGACGACCGTCATCGGCTGGTTTAAGTGATCACTTTACACACGTGTAACATTAGTGTGATTATAATCCAGGATTCGGACCTCACATACTAATATAAGAGTTTCTGCTTAATAAAGCTTCTTTACATCTCACCAATAGATGTCTCTAATGAAGTTCTAGTGATTCAAGAACAAGGTTTCTAAAATGGTTCATATATATAGAACTTCCGAGAATTTGAGTAGTGTGGTTGTCAATAATGGGTAGAATTGGTGAATGTTACACGTGTGTAAAGTGGTCACTTAAACCAGCCGATGACGGTCGTCAGCCCCGTAAATGCCCAGACTTCCATATGTTTCTTTAATCATTCTAGAATGAATAAAACACTCTCCTTACCATCCATTGTTTACTTTGTGTAATACCACTTTTCTAAACACTTATTGGTGATGATAGAACGATTTTTCCGAAACCGGAAGTCACAAATAAGTTTTTATTTTTTATTTGTATATATTTATTTGAATCACAATTTATACATATTTAGAACTTTTTTTTTTGCGGAGACCCACCAAGCCACCTTGTGTGTCTTGTCGGTGGAGTTCTTTTTTAATACATTTTTTTATTGTGTTTAACGATTTTAACCTAATATAGACACAAAAAAGAGAAAAAAAATTAAGAATATAAACATTTTACAATTTCCGTAAAATTAACTCTTGATCATTTACCCATTCCTTTATTTTGCCTTTGTTCCGTATTTTATTTTGACCTCTAACATCCGTCGGCAACAAATTAAAAATGTTCGGAAAGACATATTGCAGTGTTCGACTCCCATATTTATTGTTAATTCTTGATTGAAAAAAGTGGTATTACACAAAGTAAACAATGGATGGTAAGGAGAGTGTTTTATTACCATACCACAAAGTTATCAATGCTTTTAATATACAGAATGTAGAATGAATATTTGATTCATTTTCTACCCATGTAGTGTAGTGGATAGCATGGCTGACTAGCGTGCAAAAGGACGCCGGGTTTGTCATCCAATTTGATACAAATCTCATCTTCTAACCACCGTCTTTTGTCCGCCTCCGTAGTGTAATGGTCAGCACGCTCGGCTACCGTTCTGGAGGTCCCGGGTTCGATTCCCAGGGGGGGTCAAATAAATATAAGTGATTTTTCCACTCTAATATTTATTCTATATTACCCTGGACTGGTACCTGAAGCGGAGGGCTGATCACCTTTCCTTCGTGTGTTAATGATCAAGATAACACTGCGTTTGTATGATGCAGTGCCCTATGCACCAGTGGGGTGCGGATAAGGGTTTGAATGAATCTTCTAACCATCCTAATCACTCCTCTTCAATTTTTAATTTGTTACCGGCAAAAGTAAGAGGGCAAAAAAAATAGACCAAAGACAAAATAAAGAAATGGGTAAATGATTAATGTCCGCCTCCGTGGTAGTGTAATGGTCAGCAAGCTCGGCAACCGTACTGGAGGTACCGGGTTCGATTCCCAGTTGGGTTGAATAAATAAAAGTGATTTTCACTCTAATATTTAATCAATATTACCCCGGACTAGTACCTGAGGCGGAGGGCTGATCACACTGCGTTTATATGATGCAGTGCCCTATGCACCATCGGGTACGGATGAGGATTTGAAGAAGAGAAGAAGAAGAAACGATCAAGAGTTAAAATTGTAAAAGTTTTTAAAAAGTTCATGTTTTTTTATAAATGATGTAAAAATAGATAAATATATTTTTTATATATTTTTTGGTACCATAGAATAGGGCTACTTAAACTTTGATGTGTTACTTGAGCCCAGTACAAAAAAATATTCAAATCTGTATTTGGTCTAAAACAGAGGTTCCCAAACTCTTTTATCTCGTAGACCCCTTGCCTTACATGATATTGATTTTTATCAAATTCATTAACTTCAAATGTATTTTGTCAGCCGGTATATGTAGTGTTACTCACTTTGAACCACACATGTTAGGTTTTATACATTTATATTTTAAATTCAAATTAAAACATAGACCCCTTGCAAGTTGTCATAGACCCCTGGGGGTCGATATAGACCACTTTGGGAATCATTGGTCTACAATAATGAATGTATCGTGACAATTAGTGTCACCTGTGAGGGAAACAATGAATCATGTCGATATGTTCATTATTGTAGACCAAATACAGATCTAAATATTTTTTGTACCGGACTCAAGTAACACATCAAAGTTCAAGTAGCCCCGTTCTACAGTGTGTGAATAGAATTTTACCAACAAGACACATAATGTGGCTTGGTGGGTCTCCGCAAAAAAATAATATATGATAATTATGTACATCCGAGTGTGATTATTTTTTTCTATGTATCAACTATAGTTGACCCCCCTGTACTATAACAGGGGGGTTTGAAAGTGAATGATATATCATTAACGGCACGTTTCCGAAACATAATTCCTCACGTTATCAAAACGTAGCTGTAAAAACACACAGGCTTAATGCATACCCAGACGACAGCACCTACTGCATTGCATATAAATAGATTTTGTAAAACGAAAAGTAAGCGAAAACCCAACACCAAAATGTTAGTGATTCATGCAAAAGGACGGCATGCATAAAAGTACAGTAAAAAAAAATTATATAAATAATATACAAAAAAAATTACACAAAATCAAGATTACCTTAGCATCAATTCTTCGTCTATATATTGCAAAAGACTCCTAAAAAAATACAGAAAACCACAGATGACATATCTCAAACAACCAGAGACAATAGACATACCATAGATAATAATAATAATAATGATAAAATAAAATGACACTGGGCGGCGCCTTCTACTTTATGGTCCAATATCTTAACCGGGGATTGTAGTAATGGCGGATGCTCCCATTTGTCAATTTTTTCAATGAATACCATAATTTGACCCTTCAGGCAAATAAGCATATTGAAAAATATCAAGACATATGGCAATTTAAAATATATATATATATCGAAGGCAATGTAAGAAAGTGTTTTTTTTTTGTAAAAAGTGAAATATTCGTGTTTTTATTATTTACACAAATATTTCAATTTCATACTATTTCTGTGAGCCTAAGCGGCTCATAATTAGAAATAGGTATCAAATTGTGGTAGAGTGGGTTCGAACAGAGAAACTCTGACCTAAGAGTCACTAGCGACACTAACCACGGGACCACAACCCGACACTTAAAATGTAAACTTACGACTGACTAATATTATTTAATTAATGTGCCGTAAGGTTACAATGTGGCATTAGATATCACCTAGCCTAGCCTTCTTCTTCTGGCCCAAATGGTGCATAGGGAACCGCTTCAGAATGATGCAGACAGCTAATTGAACCTAACCTAACATAACCTCAACAGCTGTTTGAAATTTCTCTTTTGGCAATATCAACATAACTTTCAAAGTCTCGTACTTACGTAAGTCAGTTAATTATTTAGTAATGATAATGGATACGAGATAAGGAACATCAGGATAAGAGAAATATGCGTGTGTGAGGAGAAAGGAACCATTCAGACTCCCCCAAATTACACTGCACAACCAACCCCAAGGTAGACGAAATCAAAGGTAGCTGAGAATCGATGTCACAAGAGGCTAATTATAATCCCTCTTGAAAACAGGCCACAAGGCCTAAACCAAAGAGAAGATCTCTTCTTCTTCTTTTTGTGGATCGTAAGGATCTGTTTGTGCCTCCGCTTGTCCCTCTTGGTATGTTGACTCCCAGCTGTCTTTCCACCTTTTCGGAGGTCTGCCTGAGGTTCTACGTCCTTCAGGGTTTCCTTGAGTAAGTTTAAGCTGAAGTTGATGCTATTAAAACTTGTAAAATAACTATTTCATTTCGTCGATTCCCGCTCCTAGTACTATATACTTAGAACAGAGACCACAAGTTATGTTGTAGAAGCAGAGTAAAGAGGTGATTCTTGAGAGCTTCCACTCTTATACCCCCGAGCTAAGATATTAGACCTTCAACCCTACAGTGATGCACATATAAATCCAGAACATTTTAGCTTAGTATTTTTGTATCAGGGAATAATGTATTTAAAAATTTTCCATACTTTGAAACAATGTAGATATAATAAAAGAACAAATTTATAGCTTTTTCCGCTTTTATTATTTTTTTTTAATTTAAAAAAAGTTAAATATTTGTGTTTTTACTATTTACACAAATATTTCAATTTCATACTATTTCTGTGAGCCTAAGCGGCTCATTATTAGAAATAGGTATCAAATGTGTGGTAGAGTGGGTTCGAACCGAGAAACTCTTGACATGAGAGTCCGCGACACTAACCACGGGACCACAACCCGACAGTTTTGACCAGTGACCGGGTTTCACTGTTACCTATAACATCAGATTGGTGTTGGTAATGACAAATTCTGGTCACACAGTCATATAGTTGTCGTTTCATTATATAAAATGCAGTTCCACCAAGAAATGTCAGTACAAAACTAAAAACATAGGTCTGATAGACAGAAATTTTGTAAGAATGACATCCAAAGATATTGTTTGTGAAAAAGAATGGATTAAAATATTATATTTTGGTTTATTTATTCATAATAAATGAATTTAAAAACTTAAAAATTGTAATTTAATATTAATATTTTTTTTTTAAATAAATATATATATATACATATTTGTCCGCCTCCGTAGTGTAATGGTCAGCACGCTTGGCTACCGTACTGGAGGTCCCGGGTTCGATTCCCAGGAGGGGTCAAATAAATATAAGTGATTTTTTCACTCTAATATTTATTCAATATTACCCTGGACTGGTACCCGAAACAGAGGGCTGATCACCTTTCCTTCATGTGTTAACGATCAAGATAACACTGCGTTTATATGATGCAGTGCCCTATGCACCATTGAGGTGCGGATAAGGGTTTAAAAAAAAAATAAAAAAAAAAAAAAAAAAAAATATATATATATATATATATATATATATATATATATATATATATATATATATATATATATATATATATATATATATATATTCTTAACACATTTTTGTCGGGCAGTTTTTTTCATCAATCCCGATCGTAATTATACTCAGACAGTCTGCAGCCCGACCCTCAGTATACCAATCACAAGTAGCCGCAACACCCAATTCCCATCTGTACAATGTTTGCAGGCGTCTCTCGCGCTCTACCAAAAGTAAGCAAATAGAACGCTTATAAGCATCTCCCGCTCTCTACCAACAGTATGTAAAAGACGCTTTTAAGCGTTTCCCGCAAACAATGTGTTAAATAAGAAAAAGGAATAAAATTATTATATATATTAAAAAATCTATAAGTTATCTAAAAAAATAATTAAAAGAAAAGGAAAAAAAAATTACTGGTAAAAAAAGAATTAATATCTAATATCGCTCACTCCTTTCAAGAACGTCATAAATCAAAATTTGTCAATTTTCAGTTGTGCATGTTTTCGGAATGCTCAGAAAATATACTTTATCCCAGCAAAAGCGACATATTTTAAACTTAATATTTACCCGCTACAGGGCAGGAAGTGTTGTTTTTGCATTTTGAAGAAAAGGTACTGTTTAATTATTTTTTCAAAAATACTAAATATTTTTCAAATGGAGAAAAAATCTTCAGGTTTCACCTGAAAAGATCTGTTGTACAATAAAAAGTTCAATAAGTGGCTTGATATTTATTTTTAATACATTGTATTATATTATTGAACTTTAAAAACGTTCTCCTGAAAAATCAATTTTTTTGATTTATGACGTTCTTGAAAGGAGTGGGCGATATGTAAAAAAGCATGATATGTTGTAATGTCAACTAGTAACCAAATGACGATGATTGATGATGATGTTGTTTTTTTTGTTAATGATGAAGAATTACCCAGACCAGAACTTATCCAGAACATCCATTATCCTGATTGACCGGGAATACATGGCAAAACATCAACATAATGGACGAGGAAAGAAGGGAATCTATAATTAACCATTTTTATTGGAATATAACCTCACATGCCCATTCGTGCGTTACACGCTTGTACTTCCAGCTGTTGTAAGCGTCACTTTTGAGAAATTTAACTTGTGAATAGTTCTCAATATATTGTATTGTTCGCCTCCGTAGTGTAATAGTCAGCATGTTCGCCTACCATTCTGGAGGTCCCGGGTTCGATTCCCAGGGGAGGGTGAAATAAATATAAGTGATTTTTTAAATCTAATATTTATTCAATATTACCCTGAACTGGTACCTGAAGCGGAGGGCTAATCACCTTTCCTTCGTGTGTTAACGATCAAGATAACACTGCGTTTATATGAAGCAGTGCCCTATGCACCATTGGGGTGCGGATAAGGGTTTGAATGAAAAAAATTTTTTTGTTCACAAATTCTGGATTATCTACACTTATTACTGGACCTATTTATATCAAGTTATTTATAATATATTATTAGATTGAAACCAATATTTTTAGCTTTTCCACCTTATTTTTATTTTTCAGCGACCGGGTTTCGCCGTGACCGACCGGGTTTCGTCGTGACTAGTCTGATGATGTCGGTCACGACGAAACCCGGTCGCTGGTCAAATAAAAATAAAGTGGAAAAGCTAAAAATATTGGTTTTAATCTAATAATATATTAAAAATGCAATTCCATCACGAAGTGTCAGTGGATAATATAAATCTATTAAAAGGTTATTTATATCAAGTTTTTTCTCTCTCTTTTTTATCTCTACCATAGATGAAGAAGAATATAGAAGTATAGGCATTTACAGGGTTCCGATCAGTCAAAGACTAGTTTAAGTGTCACTTCATATATCTGAGATATCTCTACATGAGAGAGTGCGGGTATTATCCTTGGCTCTACAGCCAAGTAGAGTTTCTCCAGGGTATGCTTGGCTACAATACTTTAGACATGTGTATTTGATAACGCGTTTTTAAGATTGTTGCACGGTATGATGGATAATCCTGAAATTGTTGGGTAATATATCCAAAATAAAACAAGGTTTGTTGGATTGAATTCTACATTTATTTATGTATATGTAAATATGTGACGCGTTTCGTCTTCTTAGGACATTATCAAACACTCCTTGAGTGTTTGATAATGTCCTAATAGAAGACAAAACGTGTCACGTATTAACATATACATAAATAAATGTAGAATTCAATCCAACAAACCTTGTTTTATTTTGGATATAACACCCAACAATTCAATATGGAATTCTACCAGCTGTCGGCAGTTACAATAAATAATCCTGAAATTATCCGGAGCATTGGTCTGTATGCTCCCGTTAGTTAGCTGAGACAGCGTCGACATAGATTGTTTCACATTCCTATATACAGGACCAACCTGCCGATGGTTGTGCCTGTAGGAAGAGCTACCGCTATACTGAACAATATCACGCCAGATATTTATCTGTTCCCTGTGTGTGAGGGGGTATTCCGAAGCGGGATTCTTCTACTACTTTGACAAGAGTCTTTCTACATTTATTTATGATTGTAATTTATGTAAATAATATGTACGCCTTGAGTGTAAGTTTGTTTTTTTTTTTTAATTATTTATTGAATAAATAAATTGATATTGGAATAATATGTGCAACATTCACCACAAGGCGAATACAATAGGTTTTTACAAAAAACACATCTCCATTTTTACCTAATAGCTAAATAGTATTTATATATAATTTATATTTGAAGCAATAACTTTGTGATTTTCCATTTTATAATAAAAATGTAACTTTGTTTTAAAATCACTATAAATATTTTATTAATTATAATGTCTACCAGTTTCGAACCGTATTAATCAATCTTGATAAAGAAGCGGTTAGCTTCGAAACCGGTAGACATTATAATTAAGTTATAATAAAATATTTATAGTGATTTTAAAACAAACTTACATTTTAACTATAAATAGTATTTGATTAAAAAAGGTCTTTATAAAGTAATTGAACCGCGTAGAATTCCTCGTTCCCCATTTCAATGCATGATTTGCCAATTACACAGATTCCCCATATGTTAATATTATATAACTAATTTCAAGAAGTGAATATGAGATAGGATGATGATGGGATGAATCAAACATGACACAAATACATTGTGGGGTAATTACTACAACAAGTTAACTTCGTAAAATCTGAAAATTTTCAAGTAAGCTACTAAAAATATCACTTTATTTTCTGATCTGTATATGGACCAAAGATGGACGACATAGTCGCTGTGGGGGTAGAAACTGGCTGCAAGCAGCAAATATTTATTTGATATTACCCTGGACTGGTCCCTGAAGCGCAGGAGTGATCACCTTGCCTTCATGTAAGTAACGATTCAGATAAAACGATGCAGTGCCCTATGCACCATTGGGTCCGGATAAGGGTTACGAGAAAATTAAGGTGCATCTTATGGTCTGTAGCATCTTATAGCCCGTGAAATACGGTGACACAAAAAGATTTAAAAAAAATAATAAAAATTATAAAATTACATTTATCAAACTTCTCACAACTTCATGTTGGGTTGTGGTCCCGTGGTCAGTGTCGCGGACTCTTGAGTCAGAGTTTCTGGGTTCGAACCCACTCTATCACAGTTCGATACTTATTTTTAATAATGAGCCACTAAGGCTTACGGAAATAGTACGAAATTGAAGTATTTTTGTAAATAATAAAAAACACAAAAATATCTCTTTTTAAATATTATTTTAAACAAATATTTAAACTTCCTATGAGATCTTATCGAAGAGTTACCTAATTGTATTAATTACCACACGATTTGAAAAAAAATCTACAAAATGAACACAAAAACAGTCAGCAAATGCAAGATAATAGTTCCACTGTTACATGACCAAAATTACTACACATAGAAACTCAACATGCACACAATATAAAACAAACAAAACAAAACAAAAAAAAAAAAATGATACATGGAAAAAATATGTATAAAACACAAAATGAGTATTTCGAATCATTCAAATAAATTTTTCGCATACAGTCTTCTCATTTTTGTGCTACTCTATGTAGTGGCGTGCATAGAATTTTTAATCGGGGTAGGCAGTAGTTTGTCCGCCTCCGTAGTGTAATGGTCAGCACGCTCGGCCACCATTCTGTAGGTTCCGGGATCGAGTTTTTCAACTTTTTCACATTTTTTTGCCCATTATGCGAGTTGTTAGTTCTGAGAGGTTCCACTGCATATACAATGATATAAAATGTGACGCGTTTCGCCTTATCAAGACATTATCAAACTGACTTAAATATTTGTAAAATGTCCTTATATACTAACAATAATTGCTATTATTCAATATTATTAGATAATATTTAATAATAGCTGTAATAATACTATGTGTAACATTCACCAATTCTACCCATGAAAGAGTAGAATTAGTGAATTTTACACATGTTTAAAGTCATCATTTAAACCAGCCTATGACGGTTGTAAGCCCAGACATCCATATTCTTTTTCATCTATATAGAGATGTCAAAAAAAAAAACGTAACTATATATTGATATATCATCCATAGGGTGAGTAATTTAGTACCTGGTAGAATAAACAATAAAAAGTAATCTAATATTAATTAAAAACTATGTAATGCAGAAGCGCTGAAATGCCAGCTTGCTCTTGTGAGATTAATGATCAATTTAACACTATGCTGATTCGATGCAGTACCCTATGCACCATTGGATTCGGAAGGCTTTTTTTTAGATGGGAATTGCATTTATTATTTACCTTGCACAATGTACAAGGTTTATAGATCATTGACCTTTCCAGGAGTACAATAATTGATGTCCGACTTTCTCTGAGGAGTGGATTTTTTTACATTAAATATGTATTTTTTTTTAAATCTTTGAATCGTGAAGATAGAAAATATGTAAAAATAATTTAAATAAAAAATAAAGCTCTTATGAGGAGAAAAAAGGTTTTATTTTATGACAAAGTTAAGTACAAATATCCACAGATGTCGTTACTATGTATATAAATTACACCATACCAACTGACAGATAGACTTCGACGTTCGTTAAAGTCGATACTCCTTTGAGGAAAATTCGCACCGACGTTCATTTATGTCCATACTCCCGGAAAGGTTAAGTGGATTTTTGTTTCTTCTAACTAAATAAAGATATTTTATTTAAATCTGTGTTGGGAACAGGAGAGCTAATCTAGTGGCCTTCTCAGCATTTGCTCATTGCTGAGAGGGAACCACGTTGCACTCCTCAGGAGAAGGCGGACTGTTGACTGTCGTCAGCAGACCTTCCGTTCCGCTAGAAGAGGGTTCGGCATTTTAGGAGAAAAGGCTGTATACGAAAATACGACTGAACCTTCCTGCCAACCTTATACTAAATGTAATAAAACACGCATGCAGTAAACTGATGACGAGGTAAGATAAACCCATTCAAAAACATGTTATGTCAATAAGTCGTTTTAAATTTCACACGGTTACAGACAAACGAAAAGGTTTGAGGGATGCCTCGTTAGATGGACGCGAAAATGTCCTCTATAACGATTATACCTTAGGCTCATTTTCATAATTTGTTCGCCGGTAATGGCGCACTCCCTAACACGCTGTCTCACTCTAAAATAAGAGAAGAATAGTGCGATGAAAGGAGTGGAAAACATAAGAAGGAAACAGTGCAAAAAAAGGGAGAAAATTGTGTGGTTTATACTCAATTTTACAAAACGATTCAAGGATTACAGTAAAAGCTCATTAATAAGAGCAAAGATGATTAGATTTTTTGAATAATTAAAAAAAATATTGTATGATTTCAATCCCTCATTTTTCGTAGAAAATTAGATTTTTTCCATGATTTGAAAAATATTGAATGACTTCAATCCCTCATTTATCAGAGATAATTAGATTTTTGCCATGATTTGAAAAATATCGCATGACTTCAATCCCTCATTTATCAGAGATAATTAGATTTTTGCCATGATTTGAAAAATATCGCATGACTTCAATCCCTCATTTATCAGAGATAATTAGATTTTTGCCATGATTTGAAAAATATTACATGACTTCAATCCCTCATTTATCAGAGATAATTAGATTTTTGCCATGATTTGAAAAATATTGCATGACTTCAATCCCTCATTTATCAGAGATAATTAGATTTTTGCCATGATTTGAAAAATATTGCATGACTTCAATCCCTCATTTATCAGAGATAATTAGATTTTTGCCATGATTTGAAAAATATTGCATGACTTCAATCCCTCATTTATCAGAGATAATTAGATTTTTGCCATGATTTGAAAAATATTGCATGACTTCAATCCCTCATTTATCAGAGATAATTAGATTTTTGCCATGATTTGAAAAATATTGCATGACTTCAATCCCTCATTTTTCATAGAAAATTTAATTTTTGCCATGATTTGCAAAATATTGTACAATTTTAATCCCTCATTTTTCATTTTAAAATATCGTCAATTTTATGATGGAAAATATACGTAATTTGAAAAAAAAACAGTTACAAAAAAAAACATTTTACCTGAAATTCAAATGAAATGGATAAAAACACATTTAAAAAAAAGAAATTCAAAACAAGTTTTAATCATTTTGTATACATAATAATGGATGTTTTTTTCTTTTTCAAAATGTGTATTTTGATTCCTTCAACTTTTGATTAACAAGCTTTTACTGCAGTTGATAATTGAGAAAAAAATTGTGTCAATATGTACATACATGGTTTTTCTGTTATTGCAAAAAATGTACTTTTTGAATGGTCTAAAATTAGACACTGGATTACCTCAATGTAACTGATGATACAAAATATCACTGCATTATTATATGAAGGCAGTGCCAATATACTATTGTATGTATGTGAAAAGTGAGTATGGATAGTAATGTATGTAAAAACAAATAAATAATAATAATAATAAAACCCTTATCCGCACCCCAATGGTGCATAGGGCACTGCGTCATATAAACGCAGTGTTATCTTGATCGTTTACACATGAAGGAAAGGTGATCAGCCCTCCGCTTCAGGTACCAGTCCAGGGTAATATTGAATAATTATGACAGTGAAAAAATCACTTATATTTATTTTACCCCCCTTGGGAATCGAACCCGGGACCTCCAGAACGGTAGCCGAGCGTGCTGACCATTACACTACGGAGGCGGAAAAACAAATAATAAAACAAAAAAAAATTAATAATAAAACCAGTAAAATAGGATTTTTCAATATAAAATAATTAGTACATTTTTATTATTTTATTTTTAACATCAAAAGTGTTTAGTAACCACCATTAAAAAATTAAAATGCAATATTTTGAGTGTGTCCAAATACTTGTTCACAAAATCTGGATTATCTCCAATTACAGGAGTTATTTTCATATAATTTTTTGACATCTCAAATCAGCCCCGTAAATGCCCAGACTTTCATATTCTTCTTCATCTTTGATGAGATGTCAAAAAATTATATAAAAAAATAAAATATTATAATGGTTTTGTTTGTGTTTCCGTACGGCGTCAGGCCTCATACTCTTTTGGGAATCTATTTAAATGATATGTATTTATCTTAAAATACAATATTGTTGACCCGAGTAGTGTAAAACTCCAATTACAATTCAATGAAATAAAACAAAAAGGTACATTTATTTGTGTTAGTAGGTGTAAGTCTAAAAGCAAACATCAGCCCTCGAATTGATAATCATTGATGGTCATTGAGCGGTCAGGATATTAGTTATTTTATTAAAATTAAACATTTGAATATACCACTTTAATGAGTTTTATTTTATTAACGACTAGTTTCGAAAACGCCATATCGCTCACTCCTTTCAAGAACGTCATGAATCAAAAATCGTCAATTTTCAGTTGTGCATGATTTTGGAATGCCCATGAAATGTACTACATATATCCCAGCAAAAGCGGCATATTTTTAACTTAACATTTACCCGCTACAGGGCAGAAAGTGTTGTTTTTGCATTTTGAAGAAAAGGTATTGTTTAATTATTTTTTTATATGTACTAAATATTTTTCAAATGGAGAAAAATCATTCAGGTTTTACCTAAAAAGATCTGTTGCATAGTAAAAAGTTCAATAAGTGGCTTGATATTTATTTTTTATACATTGTATTATATTTTCAAACTTTAAAAACGTTCTCCTGAACAATTAAGTTTTTTGATTTATGACGTTCTTGAAAGGAGTGAGCGATATGTTTTCATCTTCTGGTACAAATTAAAACAAATTAAGCTTAAATTTGTACCAGAAGATGAAAACATCTGTCGTTTTCGAAACTAGTCGTAAATAAAATAAAACGCATTAAAGTGGTATAGTCAAGTGTTTAATTTTAATAAAATAATCATGTCATTCCACAAAGTTAATGCTGAATCAATAAATAATATAGGATTTTAGTTGTTAAAATTCAGAATGATGATTTTCATTAACCGGTATTTTAGCTGTCAAGCTTTTGAGTTACATGTTTTGAGAATTTAGCTGATTTTTTGTGAGGTTTTGAACCGAGGTTTTGCATACTCACATTTTATTTACAACATTTTGAGTGTGTCCAAATACTTGTTCACAAAATCTGGATTATCTCCAATTACAGGAGTTATTTTCATATTATTTTTTGACATTTCATCAAAGATGAAGAAGAATATGGAAGTCTGGGCATTTACGGGGCTTACGACCGTCATAGGCTGGTTTGAGTGATCACTTTACACACGTGTAACATTCACCAATTCTACCCATTATTGACAACCACACTACTCAAATTCTTCGAAGTTCTATATATATGAACCAATTTAGAAACTTTGTTCTAAATAATAATAATATATTTATAATCCGGGATTCGGATCTCACATACTAATATAAGAGTTTCTGCTTAATAAAAAAGCTTCTTTACATCTCACCAATAGATGTCTCTAGTGAAGTTCTAGTGATTCAAGAACAAAGTTTCTAAATTGGTTCATATATATAGAACTTCGAAGAATTTGAGTAGTGTGGTTGTCAATAATGGGTAGAATTGGTGAATGTTACACGTGTGTAAAGTGATCACTCAAACCAGCCTATGACGGTCGTAAGCCCCGTAAATGCCCAGACTTCCATATTCTTCTTCATCTTTGATGAAATGTCAAAAAATAATACACATTTTATTTAGTGGCTTATTACCTTATTAGCTTTAGTGGCAATTGGGCAAGATCCAGCTGACAAAGCTTTGACTATTGGGAGTTTATGTGAAGAAATTTTGAGTTATAGCATAAGTGTACGGGTGATGATGAATGATTATCAAGACGAAGGCAAGCCACGGGTTATACTTTGGTCAAATGTGAATGAAACGGAAGAGCGTACTTACTTTTCGTTTGGTAGAGTGTCGGGAGGAACAGGACACGAAGCCTGGACTCCGCTTAACAAGTCAAGCATGTCCCATCCCGCGTCTTCGGACCGATGTGCGCAACAAGGCTTCACTGTAGGAAAGAAAAATGATATCATTGATCGATTCAGCAGTCACTTTGTGGTAAAATCCATCCATTTTTAATTGGTAAATATGTATGTTTGTCCGCCTCCGTAGTGTAATGGTCAGCACGTTCGGCTACCGTACTGGAGGTCCCGGGTTCGGTTCCCAGGGAGGAGTGAAAATAAATATTAGTGATTTTACACTCTAAGCCCAGAAGTGATCGCCTCGCCTTCGTGTAAATAACGATCAAGATAACACTGCGTCAATATGCTGCAGTGCCCTATGCACCATTGGGTGCGGATAAGGGTTAGAAGAAGAAGAAGCACATTTTTGTGCATTTCAGTACTTTCCATCTTCATACGCAAAGAAAACGTCATATTTGCTTTGCTGTGTAGTGGATAGGTGTAATCATAGTACAAACATGATAATCTATTCTTCACTGGTTCAAAACCGGGTTAAAAGTCTTCGAGGAAGTACTGTAAATTCATTTTTTAAACAGACAAAATATGATTTTTTTAACTTCGTCCAAAATACAGCGTGTTTAGCTACCTAGCATGGTAGCTAAACACGCTATCTAGTACGCTACAGAGGTGGACAAAAATATGCACCCCGCCGCAACACAAGGTTTCTGAAACGCGCATAAATCAAAATTTGTCAATTTTCAGTTGTGTATATTTTCGGAATGCCCAGAAAATGTACTATATCCCAGCAAAAGCGGCATATTTTTAACTTAATATTTACCCGCTACAGGTCAGAAAGTGTTCTTTTGCATTTTGAAGAAAAGGTATTGTTTGATTATTTTTTTAAAATATACTAAATATTTTTCAAATGGAAAAAAAACCTTCAAGTTTCCTTCAGAAAAAAAACCTTCAGAGAAAACCTTAAGATTTTACCTCAGGTTTTACCTAAAAAGATGTGTAGCACAGTAAAAAGTTCAATAAGTGGCTTGATATTTATTTTCAATACATTGTATTATATTTTTAAACTTTAAAAACATTCTCTTGAAAAATCAAGTTTTTTATTTATGACGTTCTTGAAAGGAGTAAGCGATATGTGCACACCATAGCCAATGTGCTAAGCATCATTCAACCGGATGGGTAAACACACCTTTCCTGTCCAAAGTGTGTAAAAAAAGGCATATATGTATATTGAGACCTGCTCTCTTGATGGTGTCCGAGTCCCCCTGCGTGGAGAGGTCCCCGTCCGCGTCTAGGTCGATGGCGGGCGCGTCGTCCAGCACTCCGCCGGCGTGCAGACTGCGCGGGCGCGATCCCCGCGGCTTCACCGTCAGCTTGGAGGCGATGCGGTGCGGCACGTCCGGTATCGCCTGGACCACACAAACATTCCTCATCAGTCCAGTCACTTTCGGCATCTCAACAAGGATGAAAGAGGATAGAATTTGATTTTAAACAATGTTAGGGGAACATTTTTTGATATCTTAACGTGGCTTGAAGAAGAACGCCAGAAATGTTGTGTATATTATATAGCATTGAATATTAATTATAGCGCTATATTAACACATTGTTGTCGGGCGGTTTATTCATTAACCCCGACTATAATTAGTGTACTAATTAGGGTTGTATACTAATCACAAGTAACCGCAACACCCAATTTCCATCTGTACAATGTTTTTTGGTACAATGTTAAAGACACTATTAAGCGATTCCCGCAAGCAATGTGTATAACCTTGACGTGGTGAAACCACGTTTATCCTTTCAGGCTGGCTAAAAAAATCAATCGTCAATCCATTTAATTAATTAGTCTTAGGAAAAAAAAAAATTCTGTGCGCGCAAATATTTTTATGGCTCCGACCTTTTATAATTTACCTGTCGTAAAACTAAAATGTATTTAAAAGGTTTGAATCATAAAAAACTGTCGCCAACCCGCTGGCCTTTATAAAGGGATGTTTGCCGGTGGTCTTGATTATTATTATCCTAAGAGCATTCTTTATTATATTATAAATAAAATTAAGTTTGCTAATTGAAATGTCTAGACGTTGAAAATTTTGGGGGTGGATACAAGCGCACCGTCAGCCAATGAAAAATGGTTTCGAGGGCGTGATCTTCAAGGAGAGAAACCGAATATAACGGGAAGAAATCAGTGGAATCGAGGACTTGGAAGCCGGCAGTTGGTCGGAATAGCGACTTGGAAGCCAACAATTGGAAGGATCAGTTGGAAGGGATCCATCGGATCAGAGAAGACCGACCAGTCGGACTGGTCGGAATAGTCAGTTGGAAGAATCAGTCGGGAGAAAGGACTTGGAAGCCGAGACTTGGAAGCCGGGGGACTTGGAAGTCGAGGACTTGGAAGTCGAGGACTTGGAAGTCGAGGACTTGGAAGCCGACAGTTGGTCGGAAAAGAGTTGGTCGGAATAGTGACTTGGAAGCCAACAATTGGAAGGATCAGTTGGAAGGGATCCATCAGATCAGAGAAGACCGACCAGTCGGACTGGTCGGAATAGTCAGTCGGGAGAAATCAATTGGAAGCATTATTTCGGGAAATCAGTGGGATCGAGGAGTTGGAAGAAGGAGTCGGGAGAGATCAGGGGGATCGAGCAGTCGGGAGAAATCAGTTAGAAGGAGCATACCTACACCAGGTTTTAAGACTTAAGTGAGGAGAAGAGCGGGAGCTCTACGCAGGGAGAGAGAAGATAGAAAAAAAAGGAGTTACTCATCCGGAGTATCAAAAGCAAACCCACGCCGGGTCATAAGCCTCAAAATTAAGAGCTGAAGCTCTACTAGGAGAAGAAGAAGACAAGAAGCAAGAATCATCGCATGGCGGCCCGTCATAAGAAGAACCTCATCCCAGCATCCAACGGCGCAGCTTTTTTCACAAAGAATCACGGCCACCCCAGCATCACGGCGCATCCTTTCCACCAAAGGTTAGAATAAGTTTAATTTAAGATAGGGTTAATTAATTTTAAGCTAATTTAAGATAGCAATTTAAGATTGGTTTAAGTTGAAGTCGCCTTCGTATAATTTTGATATTTTTAATTAAATTTATTTAAGTATATTTTTTGTGCTGAATTTTCATTAATCTCCCTACCCCTCCTTCTAAAATTCCCAAGGCATATCAGCTTGATAAGGTGGGCGACGTCAACCTTTCCAAGAGTACAAAAATTGATGTCCGACTTTCTCTGGGAAGTGAGTTATTTTTACAAGAAATTTTTTTTTTCATTAAATCGATGTATTATGAAGATAGAAATAATGTTAAAATATTTTTTTTTTAAAAAACACCTATTCGATATATTTTTCAATTATGACAAAATTACTTACAAATATCCACAGATGTCATTGCTATACAAGTTACATCATACTAACTGACAGACGGACTTCAACGTTCATTAACGTCCATACTCCTTTAAGGAAAAATTGCACTGACATTCATTTACGTCCATACTCCCGGACTGGTTAATAATAGCAAGGAATTCATGATATTGGTATATAATGACGATATATTAATTGGTCTTACCCCGTCTTCATCAGGATCAGCGTTGAAATTATATAGACTAGAAGGATTGGAGACTCGCTGTAGCAGTTCTATGGCCAATCTCTTGGACATATCTGACTGGAAGAACGAGTGCTGGAACAGGAAAACAAAACATTACAATTTGTTTCGGGTCGTGGTCCCGTGGTTAGTGTCGCGGACTCTTAAGTCAGAGTTTCTCGGTTCGAAACCACTCTAACACAGTTTGATACCTATTTCTAATGATGAGCCGCTTAGGCTCACCGAAATAGTATGAAATTGAATTTTTTTTTGCATAGTAAAAACGCAAATAATTCTCTTTAAAGAAAATTTAAAATGTTTTTTTTTTCCCATTTTTCAATCACATTTTCATACGGTGTACAAAACACATATCGCTCACTCCTTTCAAGAACGTCATAAATAAAAAATCTACAATTTTCAGCTGTGCGTGTTTTCGGAATGCCCAGAAAATTTACTAAATCCCAGCAAAAGAGGCATATTTTTAACTTAATATTTACCCGCTACAGGGCAGAAAATGTTGTTTTTGCATTTTGAAGAAAAGGTTTGTTTAATTATTTTTTTAAATATATCTAATATTTTTCAAATGGAGAAAAAACCTTCAGGTTTTACCTAAAAAGATCTGTTGCACAGTAAAAAGTTCAATAAGTGGCTTGATATTTATTTTTAATACATTGTATTATATTTTTAAACTTTTAAAACATTCTCCTGAAAAATCAAGTTTTTTGATTTATGACGTTCTTGAAAGGAGTGAGCGATATCACCGATGCACGTGGAAGTTTTCAGCAAAGACGACAAGTTGCGAAGGTACCTGCAGCAGCTTGTCGGCCGTGGGCCTCTTCTTGGGGTTCTTGGTGAGCGCGGTCTTGAGGAAGGAGTGGAAGACGGGCGACCAGCGCTCCCGGTCCCGAAGGCTGGGTGGCTTGAAGCCCGACTTGGACATGAGGAATAGCGCGCGCATGGGATGCAGGTCGAACATCGGCGGCTGCAGCTCCGCCAGCTCTGAAAACCGTCATACCGTCAACATAACATAAAGTCAAAATATAATTTATATTTAAAGCACTTCTTCTTCTTTCTGTGCCACTTCTAACGAAGATCGGCGATCATCATGGCTATATTAACTTTTGATGCTGCAGCTCGGAAGAGAGATTTGGTGGTTCTGCCAAACCATTGTCGTAGGTTGTTCAGCCATGATGTCCTTTGGCATCTTTGAATTCTTCGCCCCTCAATCTTTCCTTGTATGATTAGGTGGGGAAGAGGATATTTTTCATTTCTCATGACGTGTCCGAAGTACATCAGCGCACTCTGCTTGATGGTTGGTAAATGTATGGTTGGTTTGAAGCACTAACTTTGTGATTTACCATTATATAATTAATATGTAACTATGTTTTAAAATCACTTTAAATATTTTATTTTAACTTAATTATACCGGTCTACCGGTTTCGAAGCTAACCAGTAGACATTATAATCAAGTTATGATAAAATATCTATAGTGATTTTAAAACAAAGTTACATTTAAATTATAAAGTTAAAATAATGAGGTAAGCATTTTTTAAATTTTTGGGTAATATATCCAAAATTAAACACTGCGAGTGTTTGATAATGTCTTAATAAGATGAATGCGTCACATATTATCATATACCATATATGTAAATAAAAGTAGGATTCAATCCACTAACCTTGTTCGATTTTGAATTTATTACCCAACAATTTCAAATGGAATTCCACCAACTTTCTGCAGTTACAATAAATGGGGAAAGCATTATCGATAAAATTAAGAAAGGTGTATTTAGGTGGTTTGGGGATGTGAATCGAATGAGTGAAGAAAAAATAGTATATGAGTCAAATGTGGTTGGTAATAGAAGCAGATCAAGACCGAGGAAAACTTGGCGTGATCAAGTAAATCAAATACTCGAAAGCAGACAGATCAGAAGTCAGGATAATCAGCTGGTATGCACGAATGAGGAGAGGCGAAGAATGTTTGAAAAGACAGAGTGGTGTGGGATTGTATTCTCTCTGCCTACCCTTGCGGAAAGAGGCATGGTGATGGGCGTTCTTTTATAAGATCGGAATATTTAAAGAATATTTGTATTTTTTTACCGATTGCGGTGATGCCACAGGCCCATATGTCACAGAGTTGATTGTAGCCGCCCTTCCGTTCAACAGCTGCCACCTGCAATAAAATAAAATTAAAATTGTATTTAATTTTAAGGAATGTGTGTATATTGGTAACATATCGCTCACTCCTTTCAACAGCGTCATATATAAAAAATCATCCATTTTCAGTTGTGCATGTTTTCGGAATGCCCAGTAAATGTACTATATCCCAGCAAAAGCGGCATATTTTTAACTTACTATATACACGCAACAGGGCAGAAAGTGTTGTTTTTGCATTTTGAAGAAAAGGTATTGTTTAATTTTTTTTTTTAAATATATTAATTATTTTTCAAATGGAGAAAAAATACTCAGGTTTTACATAAAAAGATCTGTTGCACAGTAAAAAGTTCAATAGGTGGCTCGATATTAATTTTTAATACATATTATTATATTCTTAAACTTTAAAAACGATCTCCTGAAAAATATATTTTTTTGATATATCACGTTGAAAGGAGTAAGCGATATGTGCTTTCCATTTTTTTTCCATTTTTAATTAATGTTTTACTTAGTAAATACCACTTTTTCTTAAAATCTACTGTGACACGTTTTTCGATGTATTCGTATCATTTTCAAACACCGAATGCAGAATGCATAGAAACATGTGTCAGAGTAGATTTTAAGAAATAGTGGTATTTACTAAGTAAAACATTAATTAAAAATGGATAGATTTTAGCACAAAGTGACTGCCAAAGTGAATCAATCAATGAAATTATTTTTTTCCATTAGACCAGTGTTCCGCAAACTTGACTATTCAAGGTACACCTACCAAATTAAGAAATTTCAGAGGTGCATATTTACCTGGTAACATATTTAACATATTATGTTAGAAGAGGAAGAAGAAGACGCGACATACCTCCGGGGCCATCCAGTAGGGTGTGCCGATGAAGGATTTCCTCTTGTTGATGGTGGCTGTGATCTGGGCCGATACTCCAAAGTCTGCCAACTTGACATCACCATTCTCCGTAAGCAGTATGTTGGCCCCCTTGATGTCTCTGAAATTGTTATGAAGACATTTCATATTATACTTTTCATTTAACTTCTGAATACTTGGTGAATACCACTATTTATGTGTTTATTATGATGATGTTAGTTACGACAAAACCCGGTCGCTGTTCAAATAAAATTAATGAGGAAAAAACTATATAGTTGTTATTTTAGTCATACATAATTTTGAGTGTGTCCAAATACTTGTTTTTTAGTCATACATATTTGGACACACACTTAAAATAATGTATAATATATAGTTGTAGTTTTATTATATTATATTTGTGTCGGGTTGTGGTCCCGTGGTTAGTGCAGCGGACTCTGGAGTCAGCGTTTCAGGGTTCAAACCCACTCTACCACAATTTGATACCTATTTCTAATAATGAGCCACTTTGGCTCACAGGAATAGTATGAAATTGAAGTGTTTTTGTAAATAATAAAAAATTATATTGCTTATGAATAAAAATATACATAATTCATGCGACTATTATTAAACCATATTCGCTTCCTAGGTGAAGCATACGGAGTCCACAAACTGTCTCCAGGCTTTTCTGTCCGCTGCCAGCTACCTTGCATCCTCCCAAGTCAGATCCGCATCCCGAAGTTCTGACGAGAACTGCTGACGAATTGTCAGCAGTGGTCGGGAACCTGATGCCTTGTAAAAGAGGCAAGCTTGATGGCGGCTCTCGGGAGGCATGCGGAGTACATGGACAAGCCAACTGAATCGCCTTTTCTTGACGACAGTTGTGACCAAGATTTGCTGCGTCCTACGCCTTATCTCTTCATTCCTCAAAAAGTCAAACCACCGCACGCCTAAAATTTTATATTTTATATTGATATTCTCGTTATTAAGAGTCCAGTTGTAGTAAATCAGGAATGTAGAAAATTATCCGGAACATTGGTCCCATTGTATGTTCCCGATAGTTACCTAAGACAGCGTCGACATAGATTGTTTCACATTCCTATTCACAGGACCAACCTGCCGATGGTTATGCCTGTAGGAAGAGCTACCGCTATGTTGAACAATATCTCATTGGATATTGATCTGTCTGAAGGAGTTTGCCGAAGCGGGATTCTTCTACACCTTTAGCAATAGTTCTTGCATATATTTTATTTTAATGTATTTTTAATGTATCCGATATAAATTTTTTATAGTTAAATTCAATTTATTTATTTTCAACTAACATATATGTATATGTTAGTTGAAAATAAATAAATTGAATTTGAATTGAAAATTATTCTGATCTATAAAAAATATGCGTAGGACTCTCGTTTAATCATATTATACCTAAGGAACTTCATTGCTTTATGTATTTTAATATAACGATTAAAAAAAATTATAGTTTGTAATGTATATATTAATTGAAATAAATAAATTGAATTGAATTGAATAATTACATATCAACGGGAAGGGAAGGTTAAATTACATTTTCATATGGTGTACGAAATACATTACGTCACTGTTGCACGTGGGAGTTTTTTAGCACCGCAAGGGAAAGGTTAGATATTAGGTTACGTTAGACGTTAGGTTAGGTAAAAATCAAAGCTATGTTGAGTTCACCTGTGCATCTTGCCCATGGCGTGCAGGTAGGAGAGGCCGGTGAGCGTCTCGCGGCACATGTAGGCGATCTGCAGCTCCTGCAGCGGGCCCGTGATGTGGTAGATGTCCTGCAGGCTGCCGCCGCCGCAGTACTCCATGGAGATCCAGAGCTTGTCCCGGCGCAGGTAGGAGCCGTAGTAGGCGATCACGTTGGGGTGCCGGCAGTCCTTCATCATGAGGATCTCCTGCTGGATGATGGCGAAGTCGTCGCACGGCTCCAGCTTGATCACCTTGATGGCCGCCAGCTCCGAGGACTGCAGCCGCCTCGCCTGGACACCAAAATCACAATATAATCTTCAATTTGCGGAATGTTGACAAACATAAAATTATGGATTTTGAAAGAGATGAATGGGTGTAAAATATTAGTAAATGGTAGAGTTATGGAACACATTGATTTCATTTTTTTTTTAACCCTTTCCGGTCCCCAAAACAATAATTGAAAAATCCAGGCACAGTTAAACATTCCAATGCACAAAAATTCATTTGTCTTCTGCTTCACATACCGTTGTAAGATAAGAGTGAAAAAAAAGAACTTTTAACTTAACAATACTAATGAAGAAACAAATGTCAAATGACATTCGACATGGGGGGGAAAAAACGGCGAAACCTAAACCTACGGCGAAAAAATTGATGTCTAATGAGATTCGGCACTGGACCAGTAAGGGTTAACATTTATTTAATTTACTGCAGGACCTCTATAATCCGAACACTGAAAATTTACAATCTGTTCGGATTAGTGGAGCATTCGGATTACAGAGAATGCCCACTCTAGGCATGTATTAACGGGATGATTGGGTGTTCGGATTACAGAGATCTTCGGATTAGCGGAGGTTTGGATTAAAGATGTAGTTGCAAAAGTTTTTTTTAATATAATTTTTTTCATTTTATGGTCTGGTCGATAATCCTAAAATTATCCGGAGCATTGGTCTGTATGTTCCCGATAGTTAGCTAAGACAGCGTCGGCATAGATTGTTTCACATTCCTATACACAGGACCAACCTGCCGATGGTTATGCCTGTAGGAAGAGCTACCGCTACGTTGAACAATATCACATTGGATATTGATCTGTTCCACGTGTCTGAAGAAGTTTTCCGAAGCGGGATTCTTTTACATCTTTAAGTCTTTTTGCTTGCTTTTTAATGTATACGCCTTAAATATATTGTTTGTAAAGTACATTTTTTTTTTATAAATTGAAATTGAAATTGAAATTTTGTAGACATTTCTACTTTACAATCTTAAAATTAATTACGCTGATCTCACCAACAAAGAGACTAAGCTCTTGTGCTTGTAGAGAGACTTACACTTATTATTTATTGTTTATGTTTGTGGGTGATTTTTAGTATAATTTTTTTTGTTTTTTTTTCTCTTCAATTAACATATACATAATTAATTTAATTATTTTTTAGCATTTTAATGTTTTAATTTTTTTTATATCTGTGATTATGTATTAGTATGATTTCCTATATTTGGAAAGCGTGTTTTCAAGGATTAAAAAGATTGATACAGTGTTTGAAAATGATGCGGAATAGATCGAAATACGTGTCACCATAGATTTTAAGAAATAAAGGTATTTATTTACAAAGTGGAATTTAAATTTAAAAAAGTAAATTATTTCGATCAAAGTAAGTAATATTTTCTAGTAAAATGATTTTCTAGTAAAATTAATGAAATAACAGATAATAATAATAAAAAAAGTCGGAAATTCGACTCTACAATTTCTGAGCACAGTAAAAAATTCAACTCCCACCACTAAAACACTTAAAGGAGTAATTATTTTTAATACACGAGATGTTTTTACAACACCTGTAGTTTATTTGGAAAATACTGTTGATTTAATTATTTACAATTAAAAGCAGATTGCTTTGATAACATCGGTGTTTATTATGAAGCAAATTGTGTATGTTGAAGTCATTTGCGATGCATATTTTTTAAAACAAGTTAATTGCTTACTTAATTTAATAGATCAATATAATAAATTCAATATTTTTATTATATTTATATAATTTTCTAATTATTGATGTTTAATAAACAGAGATAACCTCCTCAGTGTACATATACGCACACAGAGAATTAATTAGGGTAGGTAGTAAGGTAAGTAAGTTTTGAAAATAGATGCCTGAGGCGAAAACTGGGTATAAAGTGGTATGATTTCGTCAGGAATGACGATGTGAGGAGAAGAACTCAACAGCCCCTCATACTGGAAGTCCTGAAGAGAAGAAGGTGGACATGGTTGGGACATGTCCTTAGAATGCCACCTGAGGGCATCAACCCTCCATGTCTCTTCTCCCAACCCTGAGGATTCCGGCGCCCCGGAAGTCCGCTGACGACCATTCACCGACTATACTCAGCGGAACTTCGAGACGCCGGACTGACCTGGGAGGAAGCCAAGGAGATGGCGCGTGACAGAGTGACTTGGAGATGACTCGTGTTGGCCATATGCTCCACCTAGGGAGCGAACATGGAACGAAGAAGTAAGGTAAGCTTTCGAAGTGGAGACATCGTATGGTATACGGATGGATCGAAAAGATGGTCGTGCAGGATCTGGAATCTTTGGCATCCACCACAAACTGAACAAATCAACTTAACTGGGAGAATACGCCACTGTTTTTCAGGCTGAAATGAGAGCAATCATGGAGTGCGCCCACATGAACCTATACCGATCATACTATAACAAAAAGATCTACATCCTCTCAGACAGCCAGGCGGCGCTTAAGGCCCTAGGCTCCGTTGAGATAAGATCTAAACTAACCTTTGAATGCATAGAGGCTCTATACCGCCTGGGCGAGAGAAACGCGGTGAGGCTGGTTTGGGTGCCCGGGCATTGTGGTGTCATAGGCAACGAAGCTGCCGATAAACTTGCAAGAACTGGTGCTGAGAGGACACCAATAAGCCCTGAGCCCATATGCGGACTGACACTCAGCACTATCAAGTTTCGTCTAAAAAAAACTGGGCCATGGACAAGAGCCCAGAGATCTGGTCCAACAGCTCAGAGATGAAACACGCAAAGGAAATGATCATGGGGTACTCGCGGGAATTCACCACAGAAGCTCTAAAGCTTAGCAAAAAATAAATGAGGATCCTAACCAGGACCTTGACAGGACACTGCAGACTAAGGAAACACATGACAAAAATTAGACTACATGACTCCCCAGTATGCAGATTTTGTATGGAGGATAACGAAACACCAATCCACATTCCCTACAATTGTGACGCACTCGCTCGCAAATGAAGTCACATCCTTGGAGGACCTCTACTAGACTCCGAGAAGGTGAAGCTCCTACCACCAAGACAGGTCGTGAGTTACATGACACATGTAGGTCTAGAGAGTGAATGGTGATACAGAGGGAGGTCATAATAGACCGAATATGGTCGCAATGACATAAGGGATGCAAGATCCCTTGACCTCACAAAAAAAGGTAAGCTAAGTACTACTTAGTATGGTGGGGTAGGTACTGGTTGCGTTTTTATATGTCACGCGGGTAAGTTAGGATAGGCACTGCTTTTCTGCCTAAATGGAATAATGTTATGAGTTATGTCTAAGCTAAACGAAATCTAGAAAGACCGGGGTGTGAGTAACAACACCAAGATAAAGCTAGTCAGGAGTTTGGTCCACTCCATTTTTCTCTATGCTGCTGAAACATGGACTATAAAAGCAGCAGAAAGGAGAAAAATTGACACTTTCGAAATGTGGTGTTGGAGGCGCATGCCCCGAATTCCATGGACAGCTAGACGCACCAACGAGTCCATTCGCCAGGAACAACACTTGGATGGCTTGACTCTGGCTGTCTACAATGTCTGTACACGACGGATTCTTCAGTTCTTTGGACAGGTAGCGCGTGGCAATGAGGATAGCCTGGAACGACTGGTTGTGATCAGTAGCCTGGAGGGGAAGAGAGGGAGAGGAAGATCCCCACACGATGGACTGATATAGTTAAGGCAGCAGCAGGCACCTCGGTGGTTGGAGCTATACGTGAAGCGCAATTAAGGGATAAACTAGAGAAGAGTCATTGCTTTAAGGGGAGTCATTGCTTTAAGAAGAGTCATTGCACAAGGGTCACAACCCTCAGTAATGAGGAATAAGACGGAGAAAAAGAAGATGTTATTTACTTTGCCATTTAGTTTGGAGCTGAGAACCACTTTTATACTATTGGTGACTTTTTTTCGATGTGGGGTCAATATAAAATACTACAATCTTAATTAACATATAAAGCTAGGTTAGGTTAGGTTAATTAAGGTAAAAAAATAATATTCTCAATGATGAAACCAACCAAATATTAGTAATATAATATGCTAAAACAATGACACTTTATAATATTTTACTGAAAAAATTGAGTTTTTTTTTAGTTTGTTGTATTTTCGGATAGGTTATAATAGATCGGTACTGAGCAGCTGAAATAATAAACTACATGATCGGATTGACATGTGTAATGACTTCATTCACACCGTATGAGCATGGTAGGTTTTAAAAAGCCATGTGCAGTCGAATGTGAACGAATATCGACCTTGATTGCAATCGCAAGTACTGAAGAAGGTTCGTATTGATATTACGATATAATAATAAAGAAAACAGTGTAATTTTTTAAGACACCGAAACGTCAAAACCAAAACTGTCATGGCAGGGACACTCCCAAAAAGCGAAAAAACCGCGCTCATCGAGCTCCCAGTATACCGCCAAATTAATTAAATAAGTTAATTAACTCGTTGTTTAATTTAAGCTGGCCTTATTGGCCCGGATGGAGCGAGGTGATAATACCTTGTAAACATCTCCGTAAGTTCCCGAACCTATCCTTTGGATGAGTTCATATTCGTCCTGAGGATTGCGCCGCGATATGTCCGATATAACACTCGCATTCTGCGCCATGTTTACACAATTCACCCAGAACTCATTTAAACGCGACAAGGGGGCTCGATTTTACACGTAAAATAAATCGGAAACATAGGAAAACAAGAACGGGTCCCCCCACATCCGCGACATAACTACACTTTGTTGCGTTGGCACTGCTGCATCGGGTGAATGGGGTGAACAAAGCGAGCAAGGTTTGACAACCTCAAAATGACGGCCCATTAAAAGTATAAAGTACTTACCTACTTTAATAATTATAGAAGTACCTTACATGTTTACAGATAGTCAGCAAACCAGTGACCCCATAAAGAGAATTGTGAACCCTTTATCAATGTAGATAAGTATTGTTCTTTGTACATACTATTCGAAGAAAAAATAAATATCCATTTAAAAAAAATTACATTACTTCTGACAACATGGATTGACCGGTTTCGTATCGATTAAGTTGCTAGATTTAAATTTTTAGAAAAGGTAAAGTTAAATTTACTGTGTTTATTATAACCCCAACTACGTTTAATCATACAAATTATTGATTGATTATTATTAAATTAATTATTAATAATCTTTATTGTTTTGTACAAATTGGCTACGGCCAGTAATAAAAAAAATCTGTAGTTGTTAAGGAGGGATAATCGATAGCCCGCAACAAAATTTTCATTAAACTCGGTAACATTTAATGTAATAGAATTTTATGCTTAAAACACCGTTTTGTATTGAAAATCTAAGTTTTTTCGAAATAAATATATGGGCTTGAATTGAACAAAGTTATTGAAAGTTAAGGAGTTTTTAGATATATGTATATTCTAAAAAAAAAACAAATAAGAATATATATTCATATGAAAAAAATATAGGGAAAACATGTGCCCTTGCGCAGCCGGCCGCGTACTGAATTGTACATTTGCGAGTACACCATTTAAGTAAAATAAATAAGTGAGTCATTCTCAGTTTCAATAAAATAAAAAAATTACTTAAGTCAAGAATCAAAAAATGTAGATATATAGATGATCACATATATCACAGCTATAGTAGATCACAGCTATAATTGATAGACTGAAAAGGTTCCCTGTGCACCACTGAGCGCAGATAGGGGTCGGATGGTACACGTAATTTAAAAAAAAGAAACAAATTATCCTTACTATTATGAATTTCTTGGTATAAATTAAAAATTAATGAAATAAATAAAACACAGTTTATTAAAAAATAATTTACTTAAAAAAATAACTAAATTATTACATTGGTCCTCCATTACATTTTTTTTTACTTGGTCAAAAATGATATTTATAATAATATTGGCATATTTTTTAAAAACTAAAAATAATAAGGTAGGCATGTGAAAAAAGATATTCTACTCGGGCGGATGAGAGATATACTGCAGTTGTCTAGTTCACAAATGACAAATTAGATTGACGTACGATGTCATTTGTGAAAATTTTAATATCTTCCGATAGTGTGATTGATTTTGCGCCACCCTGTAGTATAAATGTACTAATGTGCAAAGGCAAATAGCCACAAGTTAAAAACAGTAATTTTGAGATTAACGAGTTTATAGTCAACTTAAAATGATGTTTTTTGCCAACAATGTATCAAATTAATACAATTTCGCGGCTATTTGGATAATGAATATCTCGGTAAAGGAAAGAGATGGAGAAAAATCTGTGATTGTATATGATAGAGGCTAGTTATAAGCATGCTTTGAGGTATATTACGCCAACTTGAGTTACGGCTAGTTGCCTTTACACATTAGTGTAGTGAAATTTTTATGAAAAATTCATTTTTAAAATCAGGGGTGTAATTATTGAAATAAAATTATATTAAGTACACTAAAAAATTAAAATTAACACACCGTGACAGAGTTAAGATGCGACTGACATGATCTCAGCCATGTGATGATGCCAGTCACTCAAATTAACGTTATCTTCACGTTTCTCCTATGCAGCAGAAAGAAAAATATACAAAAATTATATAGGTTGGCCCAAAATTAATCACTATCGGAAGATATTATAATCGTATTTCAATGAACTAGACAGCTACTTTATTTATTGTTTCGGCATTTACTTTGTGGTAAGACATGTTGAAATTATTAAAGAAAACACTTGTTTTTTTACCACTTGAGTTTATATTATGACGACTAGTTTCGGAAGCTAAGCTTCCATCTTCAGGTTTAAATGAAAACTTTACATTTAGTTTACATTTAGACCTGAAAATGGAAGCTTAGCTTCCGAAACTAGTCGTCATAAAATAAACTCAAGTGGTAAAAAAACAAGTATTTTCTTTAATAATTTAAACTAGACAGCTGCAGTATACAACCGGATTGTTAAAATGTGCTCAAATCAACGCTGGTAGTAGCCACTTGATGGATCATCTTTTCCACTTAACAAAAAAAATTGTAACAGTCAAAATAAATATTTCCAGCACTTGAAATAATATTTTTTTATTAAGTAAAAACTTTATTAAAAAACTAATTGGATGATTAATTTTGCACCACCCTCAATCTCTTTGTATACTGCGGCCATCTAGTTCACAAATGTAAATTATGATTGACGTACGACACTATTTCCAAAAATCATTACATTTTCCAATAGGCTGATTAATTTTGCGCCAATCTGTACAGTATAATCTAAAAAGATTTTTAGGCAAATATAGTAGATCTATAGGGGATAGATAGATCTATAGTAGATCTATGTATAGGGGCATCAACCCCTCATGTCTCTTCTTCCAACCCCGAGGATTCCGGCGCCCCGGAAGGCCGCTGACGACCATTCACCGACTATACTCGGCGGAACTTCGAGACGCCGGACTGACCTGGGAGGAAGCCAAGGAGATGGCGCGTGACAGAGCGACTTGGAGACGACTCGTGTTGGCCATATGCTCCACCTAGGGAGCGAACATGGAAAGAAGAAGAAGAAGAAGAATAGTAGATCTTTATTCAAAGATTTGAGAATGCCTTTCAATATTATTTCTATGACCCAATTAGACATAAGGGTTATTTTAAACTGTACAAAGGCAAGGTTTGGCCTCCATTCCAATTCATTTACATAGTAATGTATTAGCTTGATACAATACAGATGATGTAAGTCACAGGTTCCCAAACTTTTTTAGTCTGGCGCCCCCCCCCCCCCCATATCAAAATTTCTCATCAAAGGGGAAAATAAAATCGCCAGATGTCTCATCATAGAAAGAGGGAAGGAATAAAAATATATATATTTAAATTAAAATTTTTAGCACTTCTATCTGTCTCTTTGCCAGTGTGCAAAGCCAAATAGCCGCAAGTTAAAAACGGTAGTTTTGAGATAAACGAGTTTATAGTTAACTTAAAATTATGCTTTTCGCCAAACCATTTATCAAATTAATACAATTTTGTGGCTATTTGGATAATGAATATCTCGGTAAAGGAAAGAGATGGAGAAAAATCTGTGATTGTATATGATAGAGGCCAGCTAAATGAATGCTTTGAGCCGTGTTACGCCAAACAGCCGCAACTTGAATTACGGCTAGTTGCCTTTACACATTAGTTTGGGCTTCTTATGCCCTGTAAAAGTCTTCTAGAACCCGCCTACTTTGAGAAATACTGATGTGAGTGAAGGAGCAGATGGTCAATGATATTTACCGCTAGATGGGAAAGAAAATGGAGACGGATTACTGTTTATTATATCAAATGTATATAAATACGATCAGAGTATTAACAATGTATATAAAAAGCTCATTTTATTTGTTACATAATATAATTACATATTTATAATAAACTTTTGAAAAATTGTAAACATTTATATAAAAATATGTTACAATATCATTAATTTATCGATAATTAAAATAAATACTCCGCTAATGTATTGTAGAAAATATATATATATAAATTTTATTTTAAAAATATACTAGAGTCTCTACATAATGTGGAATGTGATAAGAATAGAAAGAGATAAGCCTAGTGGAAAGTAATGGAAAAATACAACTTTTTATAAGAGCTATTGATGCTAGAACAATGTTGTTGTTAAAATCCATACCGATTTTAAAAAAAGACAGATTTTTAAGTAAGAAGGGTAGATTACGATTAGAAAAATTTGCATTGTTATGTTGGAGACTGATTGAAAGAATAAGTTGTATGGAAAAAGTGTCAAAACAAGAGGTTTATGAAAGAAGAAAGAACCTTATTAGAAAGAATATTAAAGTAGACTGAATGCAGTCGAAATGCGATCTCTCAGAAGAATGTGCGACAAAACGATGTATGATAGATGTGCGAATAGTGAAATAAGGAAGGAATGCAAAGCTGAGATAAGCATTATCGATAAAATTAAGAAAGGTGTGTTGAGATGGTTTGGACATGTGGAACGAATGAGTGAGGAAAGAACGGTAAAACAAATCTATGAGGCGAATGTTAGCGGGAAAAGAAGCAGAGGAAGACCGAGAAAAACATGGCACGATCAGGTATGCCAAATACTTGAAAGTGGTCAGGTTAGGAGTCATAACAATCGGCGGGTATGTATGAGGAGATGCATGAACGTGGAAGAGGCGAAGAATGTTTGCAAGGACAGAGTGGTGTGGCGCTCTATTCTCTCTGCCTACCCCTGCGGGGAAGCGGCGTGATGGTTAGTTAGTTAGTTAGTTATATTAAATAGAAGGAAAATGAAAGGACATACCCTGTGGGAATAAGGTGACTGAATAGAAGCTTCTATATGGACCAGTTAGAAAAAAAAGGCAGCCATTTTATCGTACAATATAAAGAACTATCAATGAGTCCATTCGCCAGGAACTACGCTTGGATGGCTTGACTCTGGTCAATGTCTGTACACAACGGATTCTTCAGTTCTTTGGAGGTAATGAGGATAGCCTGGTTGTGATCGGTAGCCTGGAGGGGAAGAGAGGGAGAGGAAGATCCCCACAAAATGGACCGATTAAGTTAAGACAGCAGCAGGCACCTTGGTGTGAGCACTAAGTCCAGCGCAGTCAAGGGATAGCTGGAGAAGAGTCATTGCTTCCACAAGGATCACAACCCTCAGTAATGAGCATAGCCTGGTTGTGATCGGTAACCTGTAGGTAATGAGGATAGCCTAGTTGTGATCGGTAGCCTGGAGGGGAAGGAGAAGAGAGGAAAAACTCTATACCGATCAAGTTAAGACAGCAGCAGGTACCTCGGTGGTTGGAGCGCTACACGTAACGCAGTAAAGGGATAACTGGAGAAGAGTCATTGCTTCCACAAGGGTCACAGCCCTCAGTAATGCGGATAGCCTAGTTGTGACCGGTAGCCTGGAGAGGAAGGGAAGGAGAGGAAGAACTCTATACCGATCAAGTTGAGACAGCAGCAGGTACCTCGGTGGTTGGAGTGCTACACGTAACGCAGTCAAGGGATAACTGGAGAAGAGTCATTGCTTCCACAAGGGTCACAGCCCTCAGTAATGAGAAATAAGACGGAGAAGAGTTAAAGAACTAAACCTGGCTTTGAACAGAAAAGGGTAGAAGGTGCTGCAGAAACCAGAGTCTAGCAAATTGAATATAATATAGAAATTAAAAATATATAAAAGTGGTATACTTAGTGGTATACTTGTCCGCCTCCGTAGTGTAATGGTCAGCATGCTCGGCTACCATTCTGGAGGTCCCGGGTTCGATTCCCAAGGGGGGTAAAATAAATATTAGTGATTTTTTCACATGTCATATTTATTCAATATTACCCTGGACTGGTACCTGAAGCGGAGGGCTGATCACCTTTCCTTCATGTGTAAACGATCAAGATAACACTGCGTTTATATGACGCAGTGCCATATGCACCATTGAGGTGCGGATAAGGGTTTTATTATTTTTATTATTTATTTATACTTAGTATTATAATATTAAATTATCGCGCATATTATCAATTTTTTTTATTACAATTAACATCAACAGGCTCTTTTAAAGTCACTTTAACCCTAGATTACCAAACTATTTATTTGTAAAAAATACGATATAGAAACAAAACGGGAATAAAAAAGATAATAATTTTTTTAAATAATTTTAGAAGTAATAATAACATTCTCTGGGTTTAAGAGATCACGTAATAATGAAAAAAAAGGTACATCAGGAAAGTACTGTAAAGCAGAGGGCGCGGGAACGACTTGAACTTTGTTTTTTTTTACAGGAATCGTCATTTTATCGTCGTAATTTTTATGATAGTCTAGTATTCTAGGGTTAAATTTCATATAATAAAATAATATAAAACATATAATAATAAAACCCTTATCCGCACCCCAATGGTGCATAGGGCACTGTGACATATAAACGCAGTGTTATCTTGATCGTTTACATATGAAGGAAAGGTGATCAGCCCAGAATCGAACCCGGGACCTCCAGAACGGTAGCCGAGCGTGCTGACCATTACACTACGGAGGCGGAATATAAAACAAGAGGATAATATATTTTAATAAATTATTTCAAGAGGGAGATTGATAACTTCTAAATATTTTGGGCAATTTAATATTTAAAAGTCTTCAATAACCTTGAAAATAAAATAATACATTTGAAAAAAACTTATATTAAAATTTTTAATTTTTAATTAATAGTCAAACTTTTAAAATTAATTTATAAATATAAAACTGTATATTTTTTAACAGTGTTTTAGATTATGAAAATTTAGCCATTTTTCATAAATATATATTTAAATACACATTATGCATTGAAAAATGAATATTGTCAATTTTATAATAGGCCGGCTCTCTGTCACTTTCATTAAAAATAATAAAATGATAATAATTATTATAAAAAATATATATCATTAAGGTTAAAGGTCTGCTTTCTTACCTGCGACTTAAGAAAGTATTGGGTACTCCGATTTATAAATGAATTACTTGATTTTTCAATTGATTAGTATATTTTGGTTTGCGGCAAAGGTGCGATGCAAAAACGACCATCAAAACAAAAACAATATCATGTCTTTTACTTTTGAGACTATATATCCCATAGAGCAACATAACCGTACATTCCACTGTCTTATTCGTCAGCCCAGTTGAGTGACTTCAACGGAAGATAATACAATAAAACATTGAACAAATCGCGTAAATCATTTATAAATCAAAGCATCTAAAAAACAAGACCTTTAAGTCGAGAAAAATGTATAAAACTTCAGTGACATCTGTTGTCAAGAATTTAAACTATCTAAAATTCTATCCAAGAAACGAACCGATCGAAACAAATACTGCATCTTGTACAGAGATGGCGTTCAAATGCAAGATAAATTTCATTAAAATACACTGTATTTCCTGCGATTGAAATCGGTAACAACTGTTTCGGCTCGATTGGGCATTATCGAGCGGCGAAACAGCTGTCACTTTTGTCATATTAATCATAAAGAAGTTTATTTTTTTAGTTGCAAATCCACGCTTCCAATTTATGAGTGAATATAATGACATTTAAAGATTAATAAGACTTTTATCATTTCATTAATTGATTCCGCAATTTTATTTGTGGTAAAATCTATCCATTTTTTAATTAAAGTTTTCCTTAGTAAATACCGCTATTTCTTAAAATCCTTTGTGATGCGTTTTTTGATGCATTCTGTATCATTTTCAGACACCGTATATATATATGGTATTTGAATACAAACACCATATATATACGGTATTTGAATACATATACCGTATATATACGGTGTTTGATAATTATGCAGAATGCAACAAAACAAGTGTCATAATAGATTTTAAGAAGTAGTCTTATTAACTAAGTAAAACTTGAATTAAAAAAAAGGTTTTTATCAATTTTAGGGTGATGGAAGCAAAACAGAAGGAGTTGCGAAATGATTAGTGAGTGTAAAACTTTGGAGATTCAATAATGTATTTCAAAATTATTTGTGAGTGTAAAACTTTGGAAATTCACTAATGTATTTTGAAATGATTTGTGAGTATAAAACTTTAAAGATTCACTTACGTATTTTGAAATTATTTAAAAGTGTAAAACTTTGGAGATTCACAAATGTATTTTAAAATTATTTGTGAGTGTAAAACTTTGGAGATTCACTAATGTATTTTGAAATGATTTGTGAGTGTAAAACTTTGGAGATTCATTAATGTATTTTTAAATGATTTGTGAGAGTAAAAATTTGGAGATTCACTAATGTATTTTGAAATGATTTGGGAGTTTAAAACTTTGGAGTATTCATTCATGTATTTTAGAAATATACGGTAAACCGACGTCATTAGATAAATGTGTATTTTTCTGGAAGCGCGGATCGTGGAATGGGATACGTTTGGAAGAATTGCAGGCATTCGTTTTATTTGGAGTGAACAAGGTTCAGGAACTCTTCACGGGTCTTGGGATCGTCTCTGAACACGCCGAGCATAGTGGACGTCACTGTCTTGCTGTTGATCTTCTGAACGCCTCTCATCACCATACACATGTGTCTGCAACAAAACAAAGTGGGGATTATTATTTTTCTAAAGATTTAAATTCATTAATACATGATACATTCCCACCTGTCATATCTTTGCTGTATCTGGGGTTTTACAACAAAGAAGAGAATCTCCAAAATACAAGTAACACAGAACAGTATTTCGAATTCGAACATTAACTTTGTGGATCATTGTGATATAGTATTTTGAGAAATAAAAAGACTTTGTTTTTTGATCCACTCACATTTTTATTAAAAACCAACTAGTTTCGGCAACAACCTGTTGCCCTCTTCAGGGTTTATTTTATGACTCTTGACTTTATTTTTATATTTTACATTTTGCCCTGTGTCAGTTTCGTTTAATTTTTTTTATATATATTCTTTTACTTTCTTCTGTATATGGATCAGATCTGGGAATGCGATGGGATAGCTTTCAATATATAATTATTTTATTTTATCTATCATTTTTATCAACATCCTATTATTATCCAAGTCTTTATAAGCACCCTTGAGGCAGTATTTAATGAAAATTAAGCAATTTTTTTAAATAACCTAACATCCGAGTGACTCTGAAATCTAGCTACGGCTTATGCAACACCGCTTATCATGACCCTACTCAGGCTTCAACTTCAAGTCTTCAACAAAAAGTTTTATAGCCTATGCCTACTCGTCGTGGATTTACTCTTTATGTTGAAAGTTACTATAATTTTATGCAATTCATGAGTGAAAATTCTAGGCAAAAACAGTCGCTTCACACCACTCAAATTCTTGGAGTTCTATATCTATATGAACCAATTTCGAAATATTGTTCTTGAATCACTAGAACTTCACTAGAGACATCTATTGGTGAGATGAAAAGAAGCTTTTTATTGAGCAGAAACTGGTTTTACATAATTCATTCATTCATTCATTCAAACCCTTATCCGCACCCCAATGGTGCATAGGGCACTGCATCATATAAATGCAGTGTTATCTTGATCGTTAACACACGAAGGAAAGGTGATCAGCCTATATATATATATATATATATATATATATATATATATATATATATATATATATATATATATATATGAACCAATTTTGAAACATTGCTCTTGAATCACTAGAACTTCACTAGAGACATCTATTGGTGAGATGAAAAGAAGCATTTTATTTATTAAGCAGAATCTGGTTTTACATAATACTAATAAAGTACTTACACTCCTTCCACGACTACGGCGACCCCGGCAGGTTGTACAGCCTTGGTGACGGCTATTGCAATCTGCTTTGTCAGCCTCTCCTGTACCTGTAGACGACGGGAGAATATCTCCACAATCCTGCGAAAACCATAAACACACTTGGTCATGAAATGTTTTCTAAGGTAATTATCATTCAACACAAACTGGGAAAAATATAATTCCTTAATTCCAAAATTCGAACCCTGGTCTTTTGATTGCCAGTCAGGTAAGGATAGGTTTTTATATTTAGTTAAATTTTTATCTCCATCGCAACAAAAACAGTACAAATAAAAATAGAAATCACCTGGCTAGTTTGCTGAGGCCAAGGATCTTCTTGCACGGCAGGTAGCCGATGGAGACCTTCCCGTAGAACGGCACCAGGTGATGTTCACACATTGAGAACATCTCTATGTCCTTCACCACCACCATCTCGTCGTGGTCCTCATCGAAGACGGCGTCGTTCAGGACCTCTGAAATCCAAAAGTGCAAAAAATAAGCAAAAAATCTTCTTTTCAACCTTATACGCACACAATAGCCCGAAGGCCACTCCATGAAATTGATGCAATGTCAATTTGATGGTTTGTTATAGGGCACTGCATCAAAATTATGCAATGTCGATTTTATCTTTTATTTTCAAATTGATGCAATGTCAATTATAGGGCACTGCATCAAATTTATGCTATGTCATATTATTAAATTGATGCAGATAGTTTAAAATCAAATTGATGCAGTGTCAATTTGATTATTAATTACAGGGCACTGCGTCAAATTGATCGTTTACTAAGGGCACTGCAACAAATTGATACAATGTCAATTTGATTATTTATTATAGGGCACTGCATCAAATCGATGCAATGTCAATTTGACCATTTATTATATTATAGGGCACTGCATCAAACTGATGTAATGTCAATTTGATCTTTATTAAGGCCACTGCATCGAATCGATGCAATGTCAATTTGATTGTTTATTATCAAAGTGATGCATTGTCAATTTGATCATTCATTATCAAATTGATGCAACGTCAATTTGATCGTTTATTATCAAATTGATGCAACGTCAATATGATCGTTTATTATAAAATTGATGCAATGTCAATTTTATCTTTTACTATACGGCACTGTGTTAAATTGATGAAATGTCAATTGATCGTTTATTAAAGGGCACTATTCGGGTAAAACCATTATTTTTAGTTTTTCTGTTTCTAATACATTCGTACGTAGGGCATTTAATCCGGACATAGCAACATCGCTCAGTCGGCGTTCAAAACAGCTGATAGTGAAAAGCATGTGCCCAAAAGCATTGACCGGCCTGCTGACTGCCAGAATGGTGACCCTGACTATCTAAAGTAGTGACCCGAACAGTGATTTGAATAATCATAATATACGGACTATAAGACCCATTTTTTCTTCAAAAGATTGCCTTTAAAATTCAGGTGTATCTTATACTCGTTTTATGTAATTAATATAAAAATGTCAAGATTTCAAATTCCCCTCACTCTAATGAATGGCAATATTGTTCAAATTTACATACAAAAATCCATTTCTATATTAAAATCATATTTAGAACCCCTACCATAATTTATAAGTAATTATTATTATAATATGTACACTATTTAAGGCCCTACATACATAAAATAGCAACTTGACTTTCTTTAAACCCAGGTAACATTTGACGTAATTGATTTTTTAATCTCAAAACATTGTTTTTGTATTGAAAAAGTTTTTCTTTGAAACAAATATATGGCTTTGAAAACCAAAAATTGTTATTGAAAGGTAAAGAGTTAAAAAATATAATAATAATAATAATAATAAAACCCTTATCCGCACCCCAATGGTGCATAGAGCACTGCGTCATATAAACGCAGTGTTATCTTGATCGTTTACACATGAAGGAAAGGTGATCAACCCTCCGCTTCAGGTACCAGTCCAGGGTAATATTGAATAAATATTAGAGTGAAAAAATCATTTAAATAAATACAATTTAGATAAATACAGTTAATCTTAATTAACACGGTCATACGAATTGCCAGGCAGAGTGTCCCAAAATTAGGGAAATAAAATATTTATATCAATGGTAGAAAAATGTCGCATTTTTTTTATCAGAGTAGCTGATCAGTTATGAGAAAAAATGGTCAGAGTGGAAAGGGTTAATGAGAGATGGTCATGTCTCAGACGTTTCTTAAAAGTTATTATATATATAGTTGTGTTATGTCCGCCTCCATAGTGTACTGGTTAGCACGCTAGGCTACCATGCTGGAGGTCCCGGGTTCGATTCCCAAGAGGGTCAAAATAAATATTATTGATTTTTCAGTCAAATATATATTTAATATGACCCTGGACTGGTGCCTGAAGCGAAAGGCTGATCACCTTTCCTTTGTGTATTTAACGATCAAGATAACACTGCTTCTATACGATGCAGTGCCCTATGCATAAAGTGACCATGCGTCCCGTTTTGAACGGGACCGTCCCGTTTTTAGAAAGATGTCCCCTTGTCCCCGAGTAAAGTTTCGGGACGTCGATATGCCCCGTTTTCAAAAAAAGAACAACACCCGGTAACAATTTTTTAAAAAGTGCAAAAAATCTACGGTAGAAAGATGTAAGAGTATCGCCTGTAGAAAGAGTCTTTTCACTGATGAATAAGTTGCGGACGACAGAAAAAAACACAATTAAATTGGAGTACTTAAAGCGATGTTGTTTGTTGAGATAAATTTAAGAAAATCCTGTCAAGAATTCCATTATTTTACAACATTTTGAGTGTGTCCATATTCTTCTTCATCTTTGATGAGATGTCAAAAAATAATATGAATTCCATTCTTATTTAAAAGCAAACCCACTTATACGTAAAAATTTGTTCATCAGAAAAATACAAAATAACTTATTTATTTCATATTTATATTATTTAATCCTTTTGTTTTCTTTATCAACATACTTTTTATTTTTATTAATACATGAAATCTATGAAAAAATAAGTGTTTTCTTGAATATACGTACCATTACGAAAAAATGGGAGATGTCCCGTTTTGAGAAGAAAAATAAATGGTCAGTTTACCTATGCACCTTTGGGGTGTGGATAAGGGTTAGGAGGGAGGATGTATAGTTTTACCTTCTAAACTCTGGTCGTATCCCTTGGTGAAGAAGAGCATGGCTTTGGCTGCACGTTCAGGGGTTTTCAACAAGCCTTGTCTGTCGGGATCTTCTCCTAGCCCTGTTGTAAAAACAATACTTTTATTCGGTTTGGATATTCGAGTATTGACCTGTTCGGCTGTCCAAATTTAAAACACAGTAAGGGACATTTTTTTGTAGTACGTTTTTTTGCATTTTTGGACTAAGTAGATTCTACTTAGTCCATAAATGCAAAAAAAAACGTACTACAAAAAAATGTCCCTTACTGTGTTTTAAATTTGGACAGCCGTGTTGTCAAAATATGCATTAAATTTCGAAAACTTATGCTGACATCTCAGCATAGATGAAGAAGAATATAAAAGTCTGGGTATTTACAGGGCTTACGTCCTGTTGTAAGCACTTTTTACACACATAACTTTTACCATTCTACCTATGATTGACAACCACACTTTTAAAATTTTTGAATAATAAGGGTAATAAATAAATAGAGAAGGGGGGTTTTAAGGAACAGGACTTTTTGTAAAAGAAAACATATAAAAATGCTGACATACTTTGAAAAAGCATATTATTAACTTATGTTGTATATGAATTTTTATATTTTTCAAAATTTTCTAAATGACTTGACCTTTGTAACGGAGTGTAAAAATTTAGGTGTCATACAATTTAAATTTAAATTCTATGGCTCCGAGTGCTGGACGATGTATATTTTTCAATTTTCAATTTATTCAATTTTTCAATTTTCAATATATTCAACAAAAAAAATTATATATACATAACAAACAATATTCAAGGAGTATATAATAAAAGTAAGCAAGAAGACTTAAAGGTGTAGAAGAATCCCGCTTCGGAAAACTCCTTCGGACACATGGAACAGATTAATATCCAATGTGATATTGTTCAACATAGCGGTAGCTCTTCCTACAGGCATAACTATCGGAAGGTTGGTCCTGTGTATAGAAATGTGAAACAATCTATGCCGACGCTGTCTTAGGTAACTATCGGGAACATACAGACCAATGCTCCGGATAATTTCAGGATTATCGATCATACCGCGCCATAATCGATAAAAATGCGTAATCAAATACACATTCCTTCTAGTCTCTAAACTATTGTAGCCAAGCATACCCTGGAGAAACTGGGTCGGGTAGAGCCAAGGATAATAGCCGTACTCTCTCATGTAGAGATACCTCAAAAACTTCTTTTGGACTTTCTCTACCATAAGAGAGTACTTAAGCTCGTGTATAACACCTACTCTAGGCAACTAGAAACTGCTGAAATACTAATACTTAGATGGTCTAGGCAACTAGAAACTACTGAAATACTAATACTTAGATGGTCTAGGCAACTAGAAACTGCTGAAATACTAATGCTTAGATGGTCATGCATTCGTGGAAGCCTGGCTATAACTGACATCAATAGTAAGGTAGAGGAAAGGCAATTGAAATGGTATGGGCATGTCGTAAACCAGGCATTTCCTCGAAAGACATCTAGAGGAAGACCAAAAAAAAGCATGGATGCTACAGAAAGATAATATAATTCGAAGGCATGGCCTAGTGACGATATCCATGATAGAAGGACCTACAACCTGAGGACGAGGAGAGCTGATCCCAACAGTCTAAAAAGACGATAAGTTGGGATGGAGCTAGGAAGAAGAAGTGTATGATGAGATAATAATAAATAAACTAATAATATTTTTACCAGCCAATAGCAGCCGATATGACCTTGTCATGTCTGGGAGGAGGGCTTCTCGCGTGGGCGGCCTGTGGTCCAACTCCAGGTCGTGGTGAAAAGTGCATTTCTCGTGACCTGGAACAATGTAATAGCAGACTGTTAGCAATGGGAATGATGATGCTGTCAAAAGATTAATAAAAAGAGCTGACGGACGCCACTGAGGATGGGGTGGCAATTTTGCAAACGATATTCAAACGTAAAGTGCGCAGTTTTAAGGGGGTACTTGCAAATATATACAATTCACGCGACCGGCTGCGTGAGGAGGCAGACGTGTCTACGGGGACATTTTTTTTGGAATTTTTTTTTTAGTTTTTTTTTTAGAATACACATGTCTAAAAAATATTTTTATATATTTTTTTACACAATATACACATATATATAAAAATATTTTTTTTTTTTAACTCCTCGACTTTAACTAATTTTTTTTCCGAACCATATATTTATTTCGAAAAAAAAAACTTATTTTTGCAATGCGAATACGGTGTTTAAAGAACAAAATTCAATTACGTCAAATGTTACCTGGGTTAAGAGAAAACTAGGTTCCGACTTATAAAATACTGGGCCTTAACCCTCTTCATACGTTAATTTTTTTTCCTAAAACACAATTTTCTTATTGAAAAAATTAATTATTCTTCGAAATAAATATATGGTTTTGAAAAGAAAAGAGTTTTTGAAAGGTAAGAAGTTGAAAAAAAAAATATTTTGTATGTATTTTCCACAAAAATCTAATCCAAATTTTTTTTAAATCGCGCGTGAAAGCACGACCGACTGTTTTTATGTTTTTTTTTTGCAGTTTTGGACTAAGTAGAATCTACTTAGTCCAGAAATGCAAAAAAAAGTAACACGAAAAAAATGTCCCTTACTGTGCTTTGAGTTTGGACAGCCGAAGTGATTTTGCGTGTTTTCTCGCTTCGCTCACGCCTTTCAACAACGTCATATATCAAAAAACTTGATTTTCAGGAGATTTAAAAATGTAGTAACATGAATTAAAAATAAATATCAAGCCACTAATTCAACTTTTTACTGTGCAACAGATCTTTTTAGGTAAAACCTGAATGTTTTTTCTCCATTTGAAAAATATTTAGTAAATTTAAAAAAATAATTAAACAATACCTTTTCTTCAAAATGCAAAAACAACACTTTCTGCCCTGTAGCGGGTAAATACTGAGTTAAAAATATGCCGCTTTTGCTGGGATATAGTACATTTTCTGAGCATTCCGAAAACATGCACAACTGAAAATTTGCCATCTTGATATATCGCTCACTCCTTTCAAGAACGTCATAAATCAAAAATCGTCAATTTTCAGTTGTGCATGTTTTCGGAATGCCCAGAAAATGTACTATATCCCAGCAAAAGTGGCATATTTTTAACTTAATATTTACCCGCCATAGGGCAGAAAGTGTAGTTTTTGCATTTTGAAGAAAAGGTATTGTTTAATTATTTTTTTTAATACAATAAATATTTTTCAAATGGAGAAAAAACCTTCAAGTTTTACTTAAAAAGATCTGTTGCATAGTAAAAAGTTCAGTAAGTGGCTTGATATCTAAATTAATGCATTATATTACATTTTCAAACTTAAAAAACGTTCTCCTGAAAAATCAAGTTTTTTGATTTATGACGTTCTTGAAAGGAGTGAGCGATATGACGTTGTTGAAAGGAGTGAGCGGCTTGTGAACGGGGTCAAATCTCAAGTTATAAACCGTAATCTATCACCTCTATTATCAATACATTCCGGTTCTTGTCTAAAATTTCTCGTGTAATTAAGTACTGCGACGTCATGTCACGCAATATCATCTCGATATTATACATATTATGTCTCTACCAACGGTCTCCAAACTCAATAAGGATGTGAGCTACTTTCAGAAAAAGGGTATTATCACTCGGAAAGAATATCTAATTTAGCATATTATTATTAAACCATATCCGCTCCCTAGGTGGAGCATATGGAGTCCGAAAACTATCTCCAAGCTTTTCTGTCGGCTGCCAGCTCCCTTGCATCCTCCCAAGTCAGATCCACGTCCCGAATTTCTGACGAGAACTGCCGACGAATTGTCAGCAGTGGTCGGGAACCTGATGCCTTGTAAAAAGTTAGGCAAGCTTGATGGTGGCTCTCGGGAGGCATGGCCAAGCCAACTGAATCTCCTTTTCTTGACGACAGTTGTGACCAAGATTTGCTGCGTCCTATTAAACATACTCAACCTATAAATTGTGATTGTGTAAGACTCGTTTTCTGTTTATAACAGCCGATATAATCAATATTTTCATTCATCATTTTCTTTTGCAAAATTTGCCTTCGTAAAAACGATGCTTACGTGAGTTGGTAACGAATGACGTCACAGAAACGAATTCACACTACCACCATTACAGCTCTATAAAGCAGATACATAAAAAATGGATACGCCCCATAACACACCCGATGACGTAAAATTTGATGACGTACAGCGGTGTCCGTTTTTCGTTTGATTAAAATATCTAAAATTTAAACCTTCATATCTCCCTTAGTTCCCTACTGATTTCAATAAGAATGTTACCGATAGTCTTGTGATTTTTTTCATTAATTTATTGGCCAATAATAACACATCATGAGAATGATCCATTGAACTTGTCTGGTGCCTATACAAATTCCCCCTTCATAGTTTTTTTTATTTATTTATTTTTTTTTATCATCGGCCCTTATCGCACCATATATAATTTTTTTATACAAGTTGAAACAAATTAAAACATCAGAGTAACAATAAAACATAAAATACGTACTTTAAATATGTATTTACAAACAAAATAATATATCGCTCACTCCTTTCAAGAACGTCATAAATAAAAAATCGTCAATTTTCAGTTATGCACGTTTTCGGAATGCCCAGAAAATATACTATATCCCAGCAAATGAGGCATATTTTTGACTTAATATTTACCCGCTACAGGGCAGAAAGTGTTGTTTTTGCATTTTGAAGAGAAGGTATTGTTTATTTATTTTTTTAAATATGTTCAATATTTTTATTTTTCAAATGGAGAAAGAACTTTCAGGTTTTACCTAAAAAGATCTGTTGCACAGTAAAAAGTTTAATAAGTGGCTTGATATTTCTTTTTAATACATTGTATTATATTTTTAAACTTTAAAAACCTTCTCCTGAAAAATCAAGTTTTTTGATTTATGACGTTCTTGAAAGGAGTGAGCGATATGTATTAAATGTTAAATCAAACATCAAAATTTTTGAATCTGCCAAGTTGTATTTTATTGTTTAAAAAAAAATACATAAAAATCAATTTCGTGATCACATATCGTTATATTTATCCATTGTCACAAAAATTATTTTGACGTGTTTTTATAACAATAAAATACAACTTAGTAGACTCAAAAAATCTGTGTTTGATTTAAAATTTAATACATAAATTAAAATGGAGTTCTACAAATTAAAGCCAAAACTATCAATATCTTCATTAAGTATTATTTTTTGACATCTCATCAAAGATGAAGAAGATGGAAGTCTGGGCATTTACGGGGCTGACGACCGTCATAGGCTGGTTTAAGTGATCACTTTACACACGTGTAACATTCGCCATTCATTTGATGAGACGTCAAAAAAAAATGAAAATAACTCCTGTAATTGGAGATAATCCAGATTTTGTAAACAAGTATTTGGACACACTCAAAATGCTGTATCTTCATTTAGGTTGATATATATATATATATATATATATATATATATATATATATATATATATATATATATATATATATATATATATTTATATATATATATATATATATATATATATATATATATATATATATATATATATATATATATATTTATATACATATATATATATATATATATATATATATATATATATATATATATATATATATATATATATATATATATATATATATATATATATATATATATATATATATATATATATATATATATATATATATATATATATATATATATATATATATATATATATATATATATATATATATATATATATATATATATATATATATATATATATATATATATATATATATATATATATATATATATATATATATATATATATATATATATATATATATATATATATGTTTATATATACATAGTTCCTTGCCTATGTTTTTTACAACTGCTATTCAAAGATATAATGGTATTAAATAATATTCACATAAATGATTCAAATATTTAAATATTATTAATTGTCCGTGGTTGTTTCTATTTCAATGTCGTTAGTATACTGTGGCACAAAAAAAACGCATTATTTTAATATAAATAATCTCAATAAAGATGAAGAAGAATATGGAAGTCTGAATAATTACAGGGTTTACGACCTGTCATAAACGTACAATTTGTCGAGGGTATGCTGGCAAAAAACGAAAACACGAAAAACAAAAAAACTCTGAAATCCCTGTTATTTAAAGCCTGAATAAAAACCCCGCTTTTAAACTTTAAATTGAATTTACTTTTAAAAACACATATTATATATCGCTCACTCCTTTCAAGAACGTCATAAATCAAAAATCGTCAATTTTCAGTTGTGTATGTTTTCGGAATGCCCAGAAAATGTACTATATTCTAGCAAAAGAGTCATATTTTTAACTGAATATTTACCCGCTACAGGGTAGAAAATGTTGTTTTTGCATGTTGAAGAAAAGGTATTGTTTAATTATTTTTCTTAAATATATTAAATATTTTTCAAATGGAGAAAAAACATTCGGTGTTTACCTAAAAAGATCTGTTACACAGTAAAACGTTCAATAAGTGGCTTGATATTTATTTTTAATACATTGTGTTATATTTTTAAACCTTAAAAACGTTCTCCTTAAAAATCAAGTTTTTTGATTTATGACGTTCTTGAAGAGAGTGAGCGATATGTGACATTTGAAAGTACTTAATATATTTTGCTAATTTACAGAATGTTGAAAAATATATAATATGCATCATTGACGTAATGTTTTTTGCCTGTTACCCACGATATATATATATATATATATATATATATATATATATATATATATATATATATATATATATATATATATATATATATATATATATATATATATATATATATATATATATATATATATATATATATATATATATATATATATATATATATATATATATATATATATATATATATATATACACATATATATACATATATATATATACATAAAATAGTAACGCTATCACATGCCACCGTGTGTGATAATATTATGAATAGAAAATTCTTCCAATTGATTTCTGGTTGACCTAAGCTCTTTTAATTATATACAAACGGATTGATAACAATATATATAGTACACGATACAATATATATAGCATGACAAACTTTCTGTCACCGTGACGGACTATTTCATACAATAGAACACATTCACCATAGTACCCCAGACCCGGACAATAAGATCCCAATAGGGTATTATCGCATTTATTCTTATTGAGAAATAAAAATATGTAATAAGAAACATAACATTATTTTTTGATATCTCATCAAAGGTGAAGAAGAATATGGAAGTCTGGGCATTTACGGGACTGACGACCGTCATAGGCTGGTTTAAGTGATCACTTTACACACGTGTGACATTCACCAATTCTACCCATTATTGACAACCACACTACTCAAATTCTTGGAAGTTCTGTATATATGAACCAATTTAGAAACCTTGTTCTTGAATCACTAGAACTTCACTAGAGACATCTATTGGTGAGACGTAAAGTAGCTTTTTATTAAGCAGAAACTTTTATATTAGTATGTGAGATCCGAATCCGAATCCTGAATCTTTGATGAGATATCAAAACATAATATGAAAATAACTCCTGTAATTGGAGATAATCCAGATTTTGTGAACAAGTATTTGGACACACTCAAAATGTTGTAAGAAACTTCACAATACAATAAATAAGTATTTTTACTGGAATCTGTAACGAAATGAGGAAGATATACGGCTGTCCAAACTCAAAACACAATAAGGGACATTTTCTTTGTAGTACGTTTTTTTGCATTTTTGGACTAAGCAGAATCTACGTAGTCCAAAAATCCAAAAAAAAACGTACTACAAAAAACATGACCCTTACTGTGTTTTGAGTTTGGACAGCCGTATAACATATGTATTTATTTACAAAATAAAATGTAATGGATATTTTCTAGTTGACAAATCACTCACTCCTTTCAACAACGTCATATATAAAAAATCGTCAATTTTCAGTTGTGCGTGTTCTCGGAATGCTTAGAAAATCTCCTATATCCCAGTAAAAGTGGCATATTTTTAACTTAATATTACCGCTACAGGGCAGAAAGTGTTGTTTTTGCATTTTGAAGAAAGGGTATTGTTTAATTATTTTTTTAATTTACTAAATATTTTTCAAATGGAGAAAAAACATTCAGGTTTAACCTAAAAAGATCTGTTGCATAGTAAAGAGTTCAATAAGTGGCTTGATATTTATTTTTAAAACATTTCATTATATTTTTAAACTTTAAAAACGATCTCCTGAAAAATCAAGCTTTTTGATATATGATGTTGTTGAAAAGAGAGAGCGATATAGCACCTATATAGCAATATGTTAAAAATTGTGATTAATTAAAAAAAAAATGACTAGTCCATGTCAGACCTCTTAGTGCATGTTTGTTCTGCAACCCTTAGTGCATGTTGGTCCTAGGGGTCGACAAAAATGCACGTGATCAACATTTTATGTACATATGGAGGACATAGGGCTCATGAAAAATAGGGCTTGACATAGGGCTCATAGCGAGTGTTTTTGCCTAGAATTTTCACTCATGAATTACATGAAATTATAGTCACTTTAAACATAAAGAGTAAATCCACTCACAAGTAGGCATTGGCTATGAAACTTATAAAGTCGAAGCCTGAGTAGGGACATGATAAACGGTGTTGCATAAGCCGGAGCTAGATTTCTGAGTCACTTGGACGTTAGGTAATCAAAAAAAATCAAATAAATTGATCATTTCCTAGAAAAAGTTTAATTGTGACGGTTGTTCAAAAATGTAATTTCAAGAAGAAGGTACAATATTTTGCATACTTTTTTTTCTTTTATTTCATAGGTTGACTCAATTATATGGGTGCTACACAGTACGTAAAATTGTGTTAACAACATTTTGAGTGTGTCAAAATACTTGTTCACAAAATCTGGATTATCTCCAATTATATCAGCCTATGACGGTCGTCAGCCCCGTAAATGCCCAGACTTCCATATTCGTCAAAAAATAATACAAAATTGTGTTATTATTTCGTCTTTCTTTTTATTTATATAAACTTTTAACTTATCTTTTACTATCCTGCGTGAACGATTTCTATCTCAAAATGTAGGCATATGTCTGTAGTTTAAGAATCATGAAAATTTGTCTGCGCCAACTTGCGCCGGGAACCCATTTTGCCGCTCGTAGCACCAAATGATATCCGCAAATCCAGTAATTAAAAAAAAAGGTTCACTGTGTTCCCGGCACCGCTATACGGGATCCAGACGAAAGACTCTATACCTGGCGTGGTGGAAGTCCTGGGCGTCCTGGGCGTCCCGGGCACCTCCAGGTCGCTCTCCAAAGGCCACCCCACCGTCCTCAGGGCCAGCGTCCTCCTGCCGCTGTCGCCCACCCTCCTGTCGAACAGCGGCGGCACCTTCCGCACGCAGCTGCCGGCCGACTGGCACTGTTCCGCGTGCTCGGCGCAGGGCGCCGCGTCGGTGCACGACTCACTGGCCCCGTTGAGCCCCGTCGGGATTTTTTCAATCTCCATTTTGTAACTTTTTATTTTCAAATATAATTTTTAACACTTGTAACTTTTTTTATACGCCAAGCGGAAGAAGAACTATTTTTTAATTTAAGATATTTTTATTTAATTTTTTCTATTAATTAAAGATATAAGATATTTTTAATTTAAAATGGAAAAAATGAATATTGATTTGATCAATACACTTTTTTGATAAAAAAAGTATAAAAAACATCGTAGAATAAAATAACTACTATGTAATTTTTTCCACATGAATTTTATTTGACCAGCAATTGGGTTTCATCGTAACCGACATCATCAGACTGGCCGGTTACGTCCATCACGACGAAACCCAGTTTGCTGGCCAAATAAAATTAATGTGGAAAAAAAAAATTGTTATTTTATTCTATAAAATGCAGTTCCACCAAGAAGGGTCGCAGTACAAAAGTGAAATATGTATATACATTTATATATAAATATTTTTTTTAAATATATGATATATTCTTTTAAAAAAAAATAAAGTTCCAATATATGTATATATATTTTTTTTAAATGCGCGCGGAAAGACGTCCGACCCCTATCGCGGCCGTTCGCGTTCTGAATTTGAACCTTCGGGATTTTAAGATTTCAACACAAAATCGTCCCGGAACATTCGTAAAGCTGACATTTTATAATTCTACGGAAGGTGACTGTCACCAATTCTGAATCTAACAGCAGAGAATTACTGAAGACAGTAAAATGCTCCAGATGGCATTTCTTGGTGCTGACAAGTGCCGAAAATTAGAGCTGATTCTCAGCGACGAGAGATAATGTAGACATACCAATGGATGAAGGCAAATGTCCTGGTTTAGGAAAGCACGCGACAAGAGATAATGCAGACGTGGCAATGAAAGAAGGCAACTGTCCTGGTTTGGGAAAGCACGCGACAAGAGATAATGCAGACGTGGCAATGGAGGAAGGCAAATGTCCTGGTTTGGGAATGCACGTGACTTGACTGGATTTGGAAAAATCCAGGAGTTGTTCCTGGGAGCGGATGAAAGGGAGGTTAAGATCAGTTAACCAACGTCTGGGTATTAAAAGAAGCTCTCGAATCTATGGGAAATGCGCGATCGAGTATGCCGGATATTAACAAGGCAGAATGGGTATTACACTGATGATAGGAAATAATGGGTATTACACTGATGATAAGGCGGAATGGGTATTACACTGATGATAAGGCAGAATGGGTATTACACTGATGATAGGAAAGAATAGGTATTACACTGATGATAGTGCAGAATGGGTATTACACTGATGATAAGGCAGAATGGGTATTACACTGATGATAAGGCAGAATAGGTATTTTACACTGACAACTTTCACTGAGCAGATTTAGAGACAGAACGGATCGGGTAGAAGTTGGTTCACGACTGGTTTGGGTTTAAACTTTGTGGAACGGCAAGTTAGTTCCGATTAGAAATAAATACAAATTGAAAACGACGATCGGGTAGCGTGATCGAACTCGTAAGCCAATCTGGCGTGCTGTGAAAAAATTCACAACATTTAAAATGTGTCCAAATCCTTATGCGCCAATGAGTCCCGACGCGATTTCCTTTACCTCCATTTTGTATTTTATTTTTTATTGAGAAAAATTATAAAATGGCAATATTAAGGTAGAGAAAATGCAATTAATATGGTGTGAGCACATAGGACGTTGAGAACCTGAACATTTTTTAAACCAGGCTATCGCCATGAAAGACATCTAGAGGAAAACCAAAAAATTCATGGATGCTACAGAAAGATAACGTGATTCGAAGGCATGGCCTAGGTGACGTTGTATATGATAGAAGGACCTACAGCCTGAGGACGAGGAGAGCTGACCGCAACAGTCTACAAAGACGAAAAGTTGGGATGAAGCCAGGAAGAAGAAAATGCAAATTAAAACGGCGATCTACCTGCACGAGAATCGTGAAAGAATGTGTCCAAATCCTTGTTCACAATCTGTAATTCTCCACTTGGGAGTTATTTTTTACATTTTTACATCTTAACATAGACGAAGAAGAATATATATGGTAATTTTGGGTATTAACAGGGCCCTGTTAATATTGCGAATGTTGAGAATATAATAATCTGGTCAACTTATAAGCTATTTAAAAATTGTAAATCACGTTTTCAGGCGTCTCCCAGTTTGTAAAATAATCCGGTTTGGATATTTGACTATATAAATGTAAATGTTTTTTTTTATTCCCCTCCCTTTATACATCTACTTTATAGAACTGTAAAAATAATAGTGTGGATTCGTTTCTGTGACGTCATTCGTTACCAACTTACGAAAACAAAGTTTTTACGAGAGCGAATTTTGCTAAAGAAAATGATGAATGAAAATATTGACTATGTAGGCTGTTATAAACACAAAACGAATCTTACACAATCCTTTATAGGTTGAGTATGTTAAATTAGATATTCGTCCCGAGTGATAATACCCTGTCGGCCGTCTGAGGTCGGGCATGGGGGTCCTCTCACGATTAATTGATCGGCGTAAAAGTGTAAATGAAACAGGTATGATAAATGATAGATTGCGATCTTGCTCCGGTATCTGTGGCAAGGTCGCCCGGCATTCTACGCCGCAGGGTGGCCACACCACAATTAAAAATAATAATCAAATTAAAATATTTCTAATTAACGCTACCAACTGGCTAACTAACTAACTGACTGACAGAGCGTTGTGGCGTTCAATTCTCTCCGGGGCCTATCCCTACGGGGAAGCGGCGTGATGGTTGGTTAGTTAGTTAGTTCTTGCAAGTATGTACTATGTATCGAAAAAAAATACATTTTTATATACTTGAGGTGGGATATTCGATAGCCCGCAACTTAATTTTCTTTAAACACAGATAAAATTTTATTTTAAACACAATTTTTGTATTGAAAAAAATAAGTTTTTCTTCGAAATAAATACCTACCTACTGTATATGGTTTTGAAAAGAAAAGTATTTTTGAAAGTATTTAAAGTAAAGTATATATTTTTGTACTTATACTATATTAATTATAATTATAATATGTTAAGAAAAGCAACAACAAAAAAATAAAGAAGAAAATAGGTTAGGTGTTTTCAATATTTCATATATATATATATATATATATATATATATATATATATATATATATATATATATATATATATATATATAACGTGGTAATATTGTTCTATGTAAATTGGGTGTAAATAATATGTAAAGTGGGTGTATAATAATAAAATAAACAATGTGTTGCTTTGTTATTAAAGTTTATAATTAAAGTTTATTCTTAATTTATCTTTATAATATTTTTCTATCTATCTATCTATTTGATTCTGACAGTCCAGAATATTATATTTTTTCTATCGGAATTCTTTTGTTTTATTCTGTGCGACGCATGCGACATCTGGTGGTAGAACTGTTTTATGTAGGTACTATTTGTAAGTACTTAATAAAATGTATAGGTAGGTACCTAGGTATTTTATTACATATTTATATATATATATATATATATATATATATATATATATATATATATATATATATATATATATATATATATATATATATATATATATATATATATATATATTGAATGCTCATTTTTACATGTGTAGCGAACATATATCATGAGAACGCCTAAAATATTTATAGTACAGCAGAAGAAAAGTAAAAAAATGCACGCCACTGAATTCCTCGCGGACATAAACGAAACCTAACCTCTCGATACGAATACAGATAAATAATTTACATATTATAAAAGGTAGCAGTGAGTTCGTTTTGTTATTAGCTTGACCTCTGTCAGGGTATAAAACCTTGTTATATTGGATATAGTACCGTAAACCCCCCTATAGCGTCGAGATAGGTTCCGCGTTATCGGAGGGGACGTTATAGGGCCGGGATGGTGAACCTATGGCATGCGAATGAAGAGATAAAAAATTGTGCAATTTTTTAAAGTTTATAGTTGCAGACGAAAGAACCTTTGATTGTTTTCTATTAAAAGCTGCTAGCTATGAATCCGGCATAAAAAAATGTCATCTAGCATCCAACAATGAAAAAATCAATGCTCAAACACCGTATACGGTGTTTTAAAATGATACGGAATGCGTCGAAACACGTGACACAGTAGATTTTAAGAAATAGTGGTATTTACTACGTAAAACATTAATTAAAAATGGATAGATTATACCACCAAGTGACTGCCGAATCAATTAATGAAATTACATATTCTCCTTCATTTTTGATGATAAGTCAAAAAATAAGTTTTTCTTCATAATAAGAAATAAATACATGGTTTTGAAAAAAAAACTTATCGAAAGGTAAGGAGTTAAAAAAGAAAATTATAAAAATTAATTAATTTTTTCAATGTACCTACCTACACGCTAAAAAACAAAAAAAAATATATACATTCTAAAAAATCGGGTATCAAATGAGGTGCGGCTTCTGGCGTTGCCGAAAGCTGAATGTTATATCGCTTACTCCTTTCAAGAACGTCATAAATCAAAAATCGACAATTTTCAGTTGTGTATGTTTTCGGAATGCCCAGAAAATGTACTATATCCCAGCAAAAGAGGCATATTTTTAACTTAATATTTACCCGCTACAGAGCAGAAAGTGTTGTTTTGCATTTTGAAGAAAAGGATTTTTAATTGTTTTTTTAAATTTTTTTTTTAAAAAACTGAATATTTTTTAAATGGAGAAAAAACCTTTACCTAAAAGGTTTTACCTAAAAAGATCTGCTGCACAGTAAAAAGTTCAATAAGTGGCTTGATATTTATTTTTAATACATTGTATTATATTTTTAAACTTTAAAAACGTTCTCCTGAAAAATCAAGTTTTTTGATTTATGACGTTCTTGAAAGAAGTGAGCGATATGTAAGTGTTGAGCCCCCTTAAGCCTAAATATTCATACGTATTCATACTTGAAAAATGAGCGCAATTAAAATCACTTTATGGTTCATATCCCGCGGCCTTGCGCTGGCCGAGCTAACACACGCGCACAGACAAGGGAAAACGCGCTTACGCGTCTTATGAGATTCGTTCTGGACCGTGTGGTCTAAATCCATCGCATGTATGAATGAATGGTCTAAATCTATCGCATGTATGTATGATCAATTCGAATCAATTCGTAGCAACAGCAAATCGATAAGGCAGCTTGTGCTTGTCCGGTTTTGAAAAACAAAAGCTTGGGCATTTACGGGGCTGACGACCGTCATAGGCTGGTTTGAGTGATCACTTTACACACGTGTAACATTCACCAATTCTACCCATTATTGACAACCACACAACTTAAATTCTTGGAAGTTCTATATATATTAACCAATTTTGAAACATTGTTCTTGAATCACTAGAACTTCACTAGATCAAATTTTACGTCATAGGGTGTGTTATGGGGCGTATCCCTTTATGTATCTGCTTTACAGAGCTGTAATAGCAGTAGTGTGGATTCGTTGCTGTGACGCCATTCGTTACCAACTTACGAAAACAACGTTCTTACGAAGGCGAATTTTGCAAAAGAAAATGATGAATGAAAATATTGATTATATCAGCTGTTATAAACACAAAACGAGTCTTACACAATCGTTTATAGGTTGTAATAATAATCATAAAACCCTTATCCGCACCCCAATGATGCATAGGGCACTGCGTCATATAAACGCAGTGTTATCTTGATCGTTTACACATGAAGGAAATGTGATCAACCCTCGGCTTCAGGTACCAGTCCAGGGTAATATTGAAGAAATATGACAGTGAAAAAATCACTCAAAAATCACTCGTGAAAAAAGCATATTTTTGCCTGTTTTTTGTAGTGAAACTTTCGAATATCCATCATAGATGTTCACAGTACACAATGCACTTTACTTATTATGTTTTTATGGTGTATTTACACAAAAATATTAACATTTACGGACTCGCGGCCTAAAGTATGGCGGCTGTATAGAAGACGCGGCGATATCCGCAGATACGGCGAAGACGTCGTATCTGCGGAGCACGAGCCGACCAGAAGTATTCTCGATAAAGTTGACACTAAATTAAAACAATTTTGATATTTTATGACAGTAAATCAAAGAGAACTAATTTATTCATGCCTCGAACCAAATTTAAGTGCAAAAAATTATCCATAGGTGTTGATATAAGTACGTAAAGTTGAAAAACGACTATGCATGCGATCCGCAGTCAACGGTACTTCTATAAAAAACGACAATAGATGCGATCCGCAGCTTACGGGTTAACAACCAGCTGCCTTATATGTATAAAATAGAATTTAGCCAGGGATCCAAGATGAATGAACTGAATAAATACTTTATGAAAAGGTATTTGTGAAGTGATTAGTTTTATTTTCTCATTTGTTTCCTTTAAACATGCTTCTTATCTCATGTTTTTTTATATGCCTATTTACTGTACCCGTTTATTATTTTATATTTTACATTTTTGCCCTGTTAGCATTATTTAATTTCTTATCTTTTCACTTTCTTATTTGTGTTTCAGACTTGTTTATTTTTTTTTAACATAGTTCTCACTTTACTTTGTAATATTTTATTATTATTTTTACTGTATTTACACTCTTTGCTTTTATTTTATTTGCGTATCTTATTTACTTTGTTTTACAATTATGTTGTTTTTGTAGGTAACTTTAACCTTAATCCTAAAATGAGTAATGGAAATTACTCATCGGGTGTGTTATATATTTTACTCTTATTCATTTATTAAAACTTCACGCACAGAAAATAAATCACAAATCTGGATTATGATCGTGAACACAAATCTGGATTATTTCCAATTATAGGAGTATTTTTCATATTATTTTTTGACAACTCATCAAAGATGAAGACGAATATGGAAGTCTGGGCATTTACGGGGTCGACGACCGTAATAGGCTGGTTTAAGTGATCAATTTACACACGTGTAACATTCACCAATTCTACCCTTTATCGAGAACCTCACTACTCAATCAACATACTCTTATCAAATGCAACTAGTTGTTTTTAGCAATTTATTACAGTCGGAACTAAATTGTTATTTAAAATATGTAATACATATTTAACTCATTTTTATCGTAATTAACGCACTTATCAGTTATTAAATAAATTTGTTGGTTAAAAATGATTTAGCAATGTGGGAAGACATTTTAATATATTTTTTAATCAAAACAAAAACAACGACATCGTCTAGCATTAATACATTTATTACGACAATTTTAATATATCGCTCACTCCTTTTAACAACGTCATATATCAAAAAACTTGATTTTTCAGGAGATCGTTTTTAAAGTATAAAAATATAGTAAAATTTATTAAAAATCAAGCCACTTATTGATCTTTTTACTGCGCAACAGATCTTTTTAAGTAAAACCTTAATGTTTTTTCTCCATTTGAAAAATATTTAGTATATTTAAAAAAATAATTAAACAATACCTTTTCTTCAAAATGCAAAAACAACACTTTCTGCCCTGTAGCGGGTAAATATTAAGTAAATATGCCGCTTTTGCTGGGATATAGTACATTTTCTGGGCTTTCCGAAAACACGCACAAATGAAAATTGACGATTTTTAATATATGACGTTGTTGAAAGGAGTGAGCGATATTTAAAGAGTTTTTTTTTATTCAAGGTACACCTACCAAATTGAGAAATTTGCATATTTAATTAGGGGGCTGATCAACATTTTTTCATGTGTTAACGATCAAGATAACACTGCGTTTATATGATGCAGTGCCCTATGCACCATTGGGGTGCGGATAAAGGTTTGAAGGAGATGTTTTTTCAAATCCTTGGCTTTATCAAAGTAATGAATTATTACATTTTAACATCTCAACATATTGTCATTGAGAGTGGTTGTCAATCATGGGTAGGATGGTGAATGTTACACGCGTGTAAAGTGATCACTTAACCAGCCTATATATTTTATTTATTTATTTATTTATTTTATTTTCATAATACATAGATACATTCAATATACATATTCATTTCATATATACATTTATTATACGTATTACGGCTCTTTAGGCATGGCCTGTGTTGAGCCGAATACTAACATGGTAATACAAAATTTTTATTTTTTTATTTTTTTATTTTTTAATAATATTTTTTTTAATGATTAGATTATAAACACAACATACAGGAGATACAAAAATAATTTTTAAGTTTAAGGTTTTTCAATGTGATAATTTCACCTGGACTTTAAGTATGAACCCTGTAAAAACCCAGACTTTTATAATCATATTCTTCTTCATCTATGTTGAGATGTCAAAATGTAAAAATAACTCCAGTTGGAAAAAGAAGCAGAGGAAGACCGCTGAAAACTTGGCACAATAAAGTATGTAAAATACTTGAAAGCGGCCGGGTCACGAGTCGTAATAATAGTCGGGTATGTATGAGGAGATGCACGAATGTGGAAGAGGCGAAGAATGTTTGCAAAGACAGAGTGGTGTGGCGTTCTATTCTCTCTGCCTACCCCTGCGGAGAAGCGGCGTGATGGTTAGTTAGTTAGTTTAAAATAACTCCCAAGTGGTGAAAACCCAGATTTGTGAACAAGTATTTGGACACACTTAAAATATTATTTTAACAAAAAAAAATATAAAAATAAATTTAAAATAGTGTATATAAATTTAGATTAGTGTGGTTGTCAATCATGGGTTGAAAGGTGGATGTTGCACGTATGTGAAGTAATCACTTTACCAGCCTATGACCTGTCATAGGCTTGTTAAGTGATCACTTAACACACGTGCAACATTCATCACAGGGTATTCCCAGACTTCTATATTCCTCTTCATCTATGTTGAGATGACAAAATATATAAAGCTATAATTATTTTTAGTTTTTGTAAGAATTTTAAGTTGAACCGTATTGAATTTAGATAATTTACAGACTTCCATATTCTTCTTCATCTATGTTGAGATGACAAAATAAATAATAATAATAGTAATAATAAAAACCTTATCTGCACTCCAAAGGTGCATAGGGCACTGCATCTTATAAACGCAGTGTTATCTTGATCGTTAACACAAGAAGGAAAGGTGATCAGCCCTCCGCTTCAGGTACCAGGGTAATATTGAATAAATATTGCAGTGAAAAAATCACTTATATTTATTTGACCCCCCCTGGAAATCGAATCTGGGACCTCCAGAACGAGAGCCGAGCGAGCTGACCATTACACTACGGAGGCGGACAAAATATATAAAGCTATAATTATTTTAGTTTTTGGGTGAATTTCTAGTCAAATCGTATTGAATGACTTTTAATTATACGTAAAATTTAATCCGCCGTAAAATGTCCGCCTCCGTAGTGTAATGGTCAGCACGCTCGGCTACCGTTCTGGAGGTCCCGGGTTCGATTATTAAATATAAGTGATTTTTTCACTGTAATATTTATTCAATATTACCATGGACTGGTACCTGAAGCGGAGAGCTGATCACCTTTCCTTCATAAGTAAAACGATCATGATAACACTGCGTTTATAAGACACAGTGCCCTATGCACCATTGGGGTGCGGATAAGGGTTAAAAATTTAATAATCGACGTAAACGAAAAAATGTTGCAAAAATTCAATATTATTGTTTCTAATAAATTCTAAAATGTTACCTGTTTCTATAAATAATTTCAGATATTAAAATTTCATAGAAAATTAATACCGAATTAAATATTATTAGTATAAGTAATTTTAGAAATAATTTATAAATAAATGTATCAGACGGTAAATAAATAACAAATTATAGCAGAAACTAATAAAAAAACAACGATTATTAAATGTCTTGTGATAAAACTAAAGAATCGTGATTTTACCTTCTAACCAAGAGAAATCAATACAGTTATAATAATAAATTAAACAATAATTCACTAAAACACTTGTCACTTTTGATATAGATCGCGGTCTTTTTTTCTCTCGTAAAAATTTAGCGCGGTAAAACGGAGCAGTGAAAAAAAAATGGTGAAAATGACAGAACGTATATCTAGCGCGGGAACAAAAAACGTACTGGAGTTCGGCGCGAAGTTAGGCGAACTAGTATCGAATGGCGGCGGTGGCGCACGCAGCCAGTGTTTATATAATATTATTCTAGGTACTTACTTGCCCAAGAAAACTGAAGTACCTACATGGGCTGCCGGGAATTTATTTTATTAATTTTTATTTATTCGAACATTTTACATACATAAGTCACATATCGCTCACTCCTTCCACGTCATAAATATATCAAAAATCGTCAATTTTCAGTTGCGCATGTTTTCTGAATGCCCAGAAAATGTACTATATCCCAGCAAAAGCGGCATATTTTTAACTTAATACTTACCCGCTACAGGGCAGAAAGTGTTGTTTTTGCATTCTGAAGAAAATGTATTGTTTCATTATTTTTTATAATACATAGTAATTATTTTTCAAATGGAGAAAAAACCTTCAGGTTTTACCTAAAAAGATCTGTTGCACAGTAAAAAGTTCAATAAGTGGCTTGATATTTAATTTTAATTAATTGCATTTTGAAGAAAAGGTATTATTATTTTTTTTTTATATCCTAAATATTTTTTGAATGGAGAAAAAACATTAAGATTTTACCTAAAAAGATCTGTTACACAGTTAAAAATTCAATAGGTGGCTTGATATTTATTTTTAATACATTTTATTATATTTTTAAACTTAATTAAAAACGATCTACTGAAAGTTTTTTGATATATGACGTTGTTGAAAGTAGTGAGGACGATATATGATATTCCCAATGAGTAATTTCCATTAGTAATTTCGGGACATGGGATTAAGGTTAACAAGACTGAAAAACAAATAAGAAAGTAACAAATAAGAAAACACAGGTCTAAATTTAAAATATCAAGCAATAAGGGATACAGTAAATAGAATAATACCCGATGAGTAATTTCCATCACTTATTTTAGGATTAAGTTACCTACAAAACAACAAAATTGTAAAACTAAGTAAATAATATACGCAAAATAAATAAAAGGAAAGAGTGGAATACTGTAAAAATAATTAAAAAAAAAAGATAACAAAATAAAGTCGGAACTATATTAAAAAAATAAACAAGTCTGAAACACAAATAAGAAAGTAAAAAGATAAGAAATTAAATACAGGGCTAAATGTAAAATATAAAATAATAAACGGGTACAGTAAATAGGCATATAAAAAAACATGAGATAAGAAGCATGTTTAAAGGAAACAAATGAGAAAATAAAACTAATCACTTCACAAATATCTTTATTAATTAAGAAATTTAATAAAGCTAACAGGGAAAAATGTAATATTTAAACGGGTATGGTAAATATATCGCTCACTCCTTTCAAGAACGTCATAAATCAAAAATCGTCAATTTTCAGTTGAGCATGTTTTCGGAATGCCCATAAAATGTACTATATCCCAGCAAAAGAGCCATATTTTTAACTTAATATTTACCCGCTGCCCTGTGGCAGAAAGTGTTGTTTTTGCATTTTGAAGAAAATGTATTGTTTAATTATTTTTTTAAAAATACTTTATATTTTTCGAATGGAGAAAAAACCTTCAGGTTTTACCTAAAAAGATCTGTTGCATAGTAAAAAGTTCCATAAGTGGCTTGATATTTATTTTTAATACATTGTATTATATTTTTAAACTTTAAAAACGTTCTCCTGAAAAATCAAGTTTTTTTATTTATGACGTTCTTGAAAGGAGTGAGCGATATATGAAAAAAAAATTGGTAAGAAGCATACTTAAAGGAAAAAAATCAGAAAATATATTTTAATTCGAATAATTGCTCTGATTTCAAACAGCTATATAAGGTATCAAACGTTTTGATCAATATCACTAGTCAGTTTTTGGTTGGTTGGAAGATATTGCTTTTTGGCAATAAGTCCGCCAATGTACTTATTTCTTTCTCTACATGAAGTTTAAATAAAGAAATAAATCGTAGTCGTACAGGAGAAAATGACCAACTAACAAAACGTAAAATGTTCAGGAAGGCCATTTAAGTCACTTTTGCTTGGCAAGAAAATAAAATTCAATGCAGTTAGTCATTTTTAAAAAGTCAATACGTTATATTTCCAAGTTTAAAATCGCTTTGGGATATTTTCAGGGCAATATTAAGCTAGTAAGATATCAAATAGTCAATGATCACGTTTTTGTTAAAAATGCACTTCTCATTTTCTCCTGTATGACTACGAAATAAATATTTGAAAAATAACATCAGGAATCATTTCAATAATTTAAAACAAAAAAAAACGTAACTAACCGTCTCGCTGTTTTCCGAAGGGGTAGGCAGAGAGAATAGAACGCCACACCATTTTTTATTATTATTGAAAGAATAGCCCGCAAAGCCTCTACGCTTAGAGGCTTCTCTGCAGGTAGGATGGTAAGGACAAAAAAGGCAAACGTGAAAAATACATCACAAACACCCAGACCAATTAAAACAAATCTTTCTTTAATATATTTTGCAAATGGCGGGAAAACAACCCACGACGCTAGTTTCGCAGTCGAGCGTCTACCCAACTCAACTAAGCCACCTCGTTTGCAAACAATCTTCGGCTCTTCCACATTCATGCATCTCATCAAACGTACCCGCCGATTATTCCGACTTCCGACCTGACCACGCCCAAGCATGTGAAATACTTGATCGTGCAACATTTTCCTTGGTTTTCCTCTACTCCAATTTCCAACTACGTCCGCCAAATAAATTAATTTTCTTTGAATTTTTACTCCTTCAAATCTCTCACTCAAATTTTGCCTCGTTTTGCCGCACATTTTGCCGCAAATTTTGACTTCATTTATAATTAATTAAGGGGATAAGCTGTGAATGTCCGTATTTTTTCGATTTAAAATCGCTATTTTTTTTATTGTGTAGTGACTACCCAACACCGGGAGGTGCGTTTTTATTTAAGCACCGGAAAGGAAAGGTTAAAGAAAAAAATTCAGAAGCAAAATTGTAAGTAATCCATTTTGAGCTTCGATTTATGTTAGTAATCTAATAAAATTCTTAGTTGAGAATATTCCGAGATAACTGACGTTTATCATCTCGCCACGAGTGATATTGGATATATTCCAAACCACTTATTAATAAAGTAACACTCTGTATATAAAGTGAGTGTGAAGTGTATTTCACATAAGCTTAAGTCGAAGGCGCTAAGCACACTTAAGTCTGAGTGGAAAGTCGAGCAGAAAATCCTTATTTCTCTTATTTCGAAAAATAACTACTTACTGGGTTCTCTTATATTCGTATAAAGCAGTTTTTTCTTCATATTTATTTATTAATTTAAACTTTATGTACATAAAATAAATTAGTACATTGGCGGGCTTATTGCTAAAACGCATAATCTTCAAACCAACCAAAAACCGACTAGTTATATTGGTCAAAACGTTCGATACCATATATAGCTGTTTGCAATCAGAGGGTAGATAGTACTTGAACATAATAAAAACATAAATTACAAATTGAAGGGAAGGAGGTAGTATTCTTCTTATCTTAATTTTTTTTAAATACTTTTTTACTGTTTCTTACGTTTTATTTTATACACACACACACCCACACACACACACACACACATATTCACTCTAATATTTATTCAACATTTCACTGGACTGGTACCTGAAGTGGAGGGCTGATCACCTATATATATATATATATATATATATATATATATATATATATATATAAATATATATATATATATATATATATATATATATATATATATATATATATATATATATATATATATATATATATATATATATATATATATATATATATATATATATATATATATATATATATATATATATATATATATATATATATATATATATATATATATATATATATATATATATATATATATATATATATATATATATATATATATATATATATATATATATATATATATATATATATATATATATATATATATATATATATATATATATATATATATATATATATATATATATATATATATATATACTCGTATATGTGGATGCATTTTACGTATTATTAAATAAAAAATTTAAAAAAAATAATACAAATTAAATTGGTAAAAATAATAATGAAGGAATCATGGGATAAATTCGATACTCCCTACGGGTGAAAATAGGCCATTACATTGCACTGCGTATTTTCCCAAACGTCTACAATGCCAATGAACAAATTATACGGGCGATTGCGTTAAGCGTTCCCAGTATTATGATATCTTTGAGGAAAAAAAAACTGATAAAGATACACCGCTTCGAATTAATGAGGTATTCCCCTGTACTCATTACTTTCCGGGCCTTTCCAGTTCATTGGGAAGGCGTACTTTCGTACGTACTCTACATATACATACGAGTATTACGCAGTGATGGGATTCAAAAATTTAAAGAACCGGTTCGCTCTTTAGGTACTACCCCTACCCCCCGAATAATAATGGTTGAGTGGAAATGCGATGACTGACCATTCTCTGTAAATGTCTAAATGCACTATTCCGTGTCTGTCTGCTGTGCTGGTCGCGGTTGTGGGCGTCTGTGTACCGGCCAGCGTCGGGTCGGAATCGGATCTAGCTGACTAATTGAACTAAATACTAATCCCTTTCACTGCCTACACCGGGGTACTTCTAGAAAATTTTGTGATGGATTTACAAACTTGTATTTATTTAGATTGGCAGTGACAGGGATATTGAAAGCTTTTTAATGTAAATTCACAGTAAAATCGATATACAATTTTATGTTGTTTCACACTTTCAATAAATTTCGCAAATTAGTTTTTAAAAAAAACTTTGCTTTACAAGAGCAGATCTGTCAGGAAGCCTAGATGCTTCTGTATCAGATTTGGGGATGCGGTGGGACAGCTTTCAATACCCCTACTATATTTTTTTTATAGTAGGGGTATTGAAACCCCCCTCTATAAAAAAATAGTTATATGTATTAATTTATTTGTTTTTTATTCTGCACATAAACAGAACATTCAGATACCACTGAGAATGCTCCAATTACATAATAGGTACAGATTTAAAAGTCAATTAAAGTAATGTAACAATGTTGTAGAATATAAATCATAATATATATATATACGAGCTCTGTAATAAAGTAGGTATCTGCATCCCTCATGAAATAACTAAAAAAATAATTACAATGCACAGAATACATAAAAGAAAATAAATTTTAAAATAATTCAGTCAGTTTTATTTCAATACTTGGTTACAATATTGGTTCATATATATAGAACTTCTAAGAAGTTGAGTAGCGTGGTTGACAATAATGGGGAGAATTGGTGAATGTTACACGTGTGTAAAGTGATCACTTAAACCAGCCTATGACGGTCGTCAGCCCCGCAAATGCCCAAACTTCCATATTCTTCTTCATCTTTGATGAGATGTCAAAAAATAATATGAAAATAACTCCTGTAATTGGAGATGATCCAGATTTTGTGAAAAAGTGTTTGGAGACACTCAAAATGTTGTGTACAATTTATGTTAATAAAAAATAATAATAAAAACCTAATAAATTCCCAACAAAAATTATACATGATAAACCTGGTCCGGATTTTTGTTGTTGGAACAGTACAAATATTAAAATCACTTAATGATACTCACAAATTATGTTACAGGTCTGTTAAATTCCCAAATGATATAAAATAAATAAACATGGTCAAAAATTTCGCAATTGGATCAGTACAACTACTAGTTTCATAATACCCGTACATGGGTATAAAACTAATATCGCTCGCTCCTTTCAAGAACGTCATAAATCGAAAAACTTGATTTTTCAGGAGAACGTTTTTAAAGTTTAAAAATATAACACAATGTATTAAAAATAAATATCAAGCCACTTATTGAACTTTTTACTGTGCAACAGATCTTTCTAGGTAAAACCAGAAGGTGTTTTCTCCATTCGAAAAATATTTAGTGTATTAAAAAAAATAATTAAACAATACCTTTTCTTCAAAATGCAAAAACAACATTTTCTGCCCTGCAGCGGGTAAATATTTAGTTAAAAATATGGCTCTTTTTCTGGGATATAGTACATTTTCTGGGCATTCCGAAAACATGCACAACTGAAAATTGACGATTTTTGATTTATGACGTTCTTGAAAGGAGTGAGCGATATGTTAAGAACTATATTATTTATTGATTCGGCATTAACTTTGTGGAATGACATGATCATTTTATTAAAATTAAACTCTTGAATATGCCACTTTAATGAGTTTTATTTTTATTTACGACTAGTTTCGAAAACGACAGATGTTTTCTTAAAGTGGTATATTCAAGTGTTTAATTTTAATAAAATGTTAAGGACTGTTATGTTAAATGGGTTATTCTCATGGTATTTCATTATTGGCTGATAAATTAATATGAAAAATCACAAGACTATCGGTAACATTATTATTGAAATCTGTAGAGAAGTAAGGGAGATATTACGGTTAAAACATTCGATTTTTTAATAAAATGAAAAAACGGACACCGCTATACGTCATCAAATTTCACGTCATCGGGTGTGTTATGGGGCGAATCTGCTTTATAGAGCTGTAATAGTAGTGTGGATTCGTTTCTGTGACGTCATTCGTTACCAACTTACGAAAACAACGCTTTTATGAAGACGAATTTTGCAAAAGAAAATGATGAATGAAAATATTGATTATATCAGCTGTTATAAACACAAAATGAATCTTACACAATGCTAGATTAGATATTTCTCCCGAGTGATAATACCCCATTACATTTTTTTGTATCGCCGAACAGCTGACATTGGCACTATTTAGAAATAGCTCACCACGAGGTCGAATGTTTATGGACTGGCCTCTTAACGCGGCCCAAGGTTTCTCTCGTGCAAATCGGCGCACAAAAACCCATTCGACAAAGAATCAATACAGATTAATACAAAAAGTGAAATGTGCAAATGTGCATTGCCACGTTTTTATGCCGGCCGCTTCAATTACTCGGTCAATTTAACGACGAAAAAAATTAATTGAATCATGCAGTGTGACCAAAAAGGCCTTGATTCAAAACAAATATTAATATTGTATTGTATTTTAAGGCCCAGTAATCGTTAACACGTTAAACGCCATTACTAAAATCCATTTTAAAAAAAACCTTTTCGGTAATTTACGTATTTTAATAATATAGTCTATTATTATTTTTTGACATCTCATGAAAGATGAAGAAAAATATGGAAGTCTGGGCATTTACGGGGCTAACGACCGTCATAGGCTGGTTTAAGTGAACACATATAGAGCTTCCGAGCATTGGAATAGTGTGGTTGTCAATAATGGGTAGAATTGGTGAATGTTACACGCGTGTAAAGTGATCACTTAAAACCAGCCTATGACGGTCGCCAGCCAGAGATGCCCTGTTTTAGACGGGTTTAATGTCGATAGTTGGTGAAACTATGCCGACAAACGAAAATAGTGAAGCGAAATTTCGGAAGAATTAAAGTAAGAGCAAAAATCGCCCACTTCGAAAGACTTTATCGTCCACTCGTGGGCGGCATGGAGTACATAAGTAGTTGACAACCCATGGCTGAGAGTCTAAAAACTTAAGACCGAAATGAATATGATAGTCGGGTATCATTATCCCGATAACCGCACAAATATACCGAGATGTGGGATTGCCACCGCAACATAGAATCTTAGTTGCGTGAGACATGCGTCAGGCGATACTTCTGCGGTCGGGTGACATGTCGCTCGCTCCTTTCAACAACGTCATATATCAAAAAGACTTGATTTTTCAGAATATCGTTTTTAAAGTTAAAAATATAATAAAATGTATTCAAAATAAATATCAAGCCACTTATTGAACTCTTTACTGCGCAACAGATCTTTTTAGGTAAAACATGAATGTTTTTTCTCCATTCGAAAAATATGTAGTATTTTTATTTAAAAAAATAATTTTACAATACCTTTCCTTCAAAATGCAAAAACAACACTTTCTGCCCTGTAGCGGGTAAATATTAAGTTAAAAATATGCAGATTTTGCTGGGAAATAGTACATTTTCAGGGCATTCCGAAAACAGGCACAACCGAAAATTGACGATTTTTGATATATGACGTTGTTGAAAGGAGTGAGCGATGTGTCACGGTGGAATAACCAAAACCAGATATTAACCAACCATCACGCAGCTCCCCGCAGGGGTAGGCAGGGAAATCACAACGCCACTCTGTCTTTGCACACAGCCTCCGCTTACGGCAGCGGTCGGGGAACCGGGGTAAATTACCCCAAATGGGGTAAAAATTAAATTTTTTAAGGTTATAAGGAATTTTTTCTAGTTTGCTATTTCATGAACGTGTTAGTATTTTCACAAATTTAAACAATTCAGAAATCGAATTAACGCTGAAGACTATTCAAATTGCTCTCACATCAAAAAGTCCCAATTTTTGAGTAATTGTATCAAACATGAAGCAACATCAATTCTCCAAAAACTAAAAAGGAAACCTGAAAACCTGATTTTTCGTTTGATACAATTTGAAAATTTTATTTTATTTGTCTATTACATACTTATTATTTTCATGTAACTTTATTTTTTATTTTTCGTGTAAATTAATTTTGTCCGCCTCTGTAGTGTAATGGTCAGCACGCTCGGCTACCGTTCTGGAGGTCCCGGGTTCGATTCCCAGGGGGGTCAAATAAATATTAGTGATTTTTTCACTGTAATATTTATTCAATATTACACTGGACTGGTACCTGAAGAGGAGGGCTGATCACCTTTCCTTCGTGTGTAAACCATGAAGATAACTCTGTGTTCATATGAAGCAGTGCCCTATGCACCATTGGGGTGTGGATAAGGGTTTTATTATTATTATTATTAAATGAATTCAATAAATAAGTTTTATTTTAAAGAAACATTGACTTCTTTTCGAAATGGGGGGAGGGGTTAGTATCGTCTTACGATTTTTATTTCAGTTCTAAGATTTTACATAGGATGTGAGATGTAAATGGCATTATATAAATTATGCGAATTAATATTTTCATTTGTTCACAAAATCTGGATTATCTCCAATTACAGGAGTCACTTTAATGTTATTTTTTAACATCTCATCAAAGATGAAGAAGAATATGGAAGTCTGGGCATTTACGGGGCTGACGACCGTCATAGGCTGGTTCAAGTGATCACTTTACACACGTGTAACATTCACCAATTCTACCCATTATTGACAACCACACTACTCAAATTCTTGGAAGTTCTATATATATATGAACCAACTTAGAAACCTTGTTCTTGAATCACTAGAACTTCACTAGAGACATCTATTCGGCTGTCCAAATTTAAAACACAGTAAGGGACATTTTTTTGTAGTAGTTTTTTTTTTGCATTTATGGACTAAGTAGACTCTACTTAGTCCATAAATGCAAAGAAAAACCTACTACAAAAAAATGTCCCTTACTGTGTTTTAAATTTGGACAGCCGTATTGGTGAGGTGTAAATAAGCTTTTTACTAAGCAGAAACTCTTATATTAGTATGTGAGGTCCGAATCCTGGATTATAATCACACACATGAGAAACGCCAGAAAATACCATTTTCATTTTTATTATTTAAGCTTATAATTTGTGACCAGATGATTTATTTACAACATTTTGAGTGTGTCCAAATACTTGTTCACAAAATCTGGATTATTTCCAATTACAGGAGTCACTTTCATATTATTTTTTTAACATCTAATTATGTAATATTAATATTTAATATAATAATAATAAAATAAATAAATAATAAAACCCTTATCCTCACCCCAATGGTGCATTGGGCACTGCGTCATATGAACGCAGTGTTATCTTGATCGTTTTACACATGAAGGAAAGGTGATCAGCCCTCCGCTTCAGGTACCAGTCCAGGGTAGTATTGAATAAATATTACAGTGAAAAAATCACTCATATTTATTTTACCCCCCCTGGGAATCGAACCCGGATCCTCCAGAACGGTAGCCGAGCGTGCTGACCATTACACTACGGAGGCGGACATCATTTAACATCTGGTTATGTAATAATATTTTTTTATTATTATTACATAACGTTATATCTGGACTATGTATTGTATAACAAGTCAGCTCGGTATCCTGCTTATTTTTTCGTCCTGTCAGTAACGTAACGCCTTTTTGCCGTGTTTTCCCAATCCTTAAATAATAGATCAAAAGTACTCGATAATGTATGTAGTTATATATATATAATGAACGTCCGCATTCTTAGTTCTTAAACCAATCAGGGCTGTCTACGCTAAAACGTATATCTACCAATATAACTAACTAACCATCACGCCGCTTCCCCGCACGGGTAGGCAGAGTGAGAGAGAGAGAGAGAGAGAATAGTACGCCACACCGGTTTTTGCCAAGAATCTTCCACGTTTTTGACCATCAACCTCTTTCCAGTTTTCCTCGGTCTTCCCCTGCTTCTATGGAAATCAAACCCGCGACCGCCGGCATGGAAGTGCATAAACGCGCTTACTACAACTCCACGGGAGCGGTTTACGCACACACACACATATATATATATATATATATATATATATATATATATATATATATATATATATATATATATATATATATATATATATATATATATATGTGTATATATGTATATGTATATATATATATATATATATATATATATATATATATATATATATATATATATATATATATATATATTTATTCACATTTATATAATCATGTTTTTCTCAAATACGTCAATAATAATAATTATTATAAATTTGGATAGTTTATATAGCGCAATTTTCGTAAAATACTACCTCAAGGGTGCTTTAAATGATGTGGACAGTACAATGTTTTTTTTAAGACGTTTCGTAATACAAAACTAACTATCCGACCATCACGCCGCTTCCCCGCAGGATAGGCAGAGAGAACAGAACACCATACCACTCTGTCTTGCAAACATTCTTCGCCTCTTCCACGTTCATGCATCTCCTCATACATGCCCGCCGATTACTTTGACTAGGAAAAGGGAAAGATCGAAAAGTCCTAGACAAATGTGAAAATTGGGACACAACACGATATGAATATCGACTTAGTACGCGATTTCAGTGCTGACAATGTCGAGTAAAACAAAATTCCTAAATTCATCGTTGACCAATTTTGATGAACGATAAATATAGGAACCTTGTTTAGAGTTTTTACTTATATAATAATCTGTAATACATACGTAACGTTACGTAAAACGTCTTTTTTTTATTAGGATTGTGGCAACCCTGTTTGCGTCTCTAGTTGATGCAATACTTGTCGATTATTTCAGTAGCTTCTGAAATCGAATAAAAAATCCTGTAAGGATACTGATGCCAATCTATTGTACCTAGGCACCTACCGAGTTATGTAATTTGCGATACATTGAAAAAATCATTAAGGAATATCAAACTGATTTTACCAGAGTGAGTCAAATAAACAGAAGTGATTTTTCACTCTTATATTTATTCAATGATACCCTGGACTGGTACCTGAAGCAGAGGGCTGATCACCTTTCCTTCATGTGTTGTTATTATAATTTTTTTTTTACTTAACCCTTTCCGTTTCCCCAAAATTAAAAAAAAATCTAGGTAGACAGTTACATTCCAATCGGAAAAAATCCTTTGTCCTCTGCTCCACATACTGTTGTAATAGATACGAGGGACAAAAATGTAAGCTTCGAATTTAAATAAATAATACTTATGATGAAAAAAATGTCAAATAACATCCTACATGGGACTTAAGAGGAAAAAATCGATGTCGAATGAGATTCGACATTGGACCAGTAAGGGTTAAAATAGAAACTTGTGTTTTTATTATTTACACAAATATTTCCATTTCATACTATTTCTGTGAGCCTAAGCGGCTCATTATTAGAAATAGGTATCAAATTGTGGTAGAGTGGGTTCGAACCGAGAAACTCTGATTTAAGAGTCCGCGACACTAACCACGGGACCACAACCCGACTTTATAGCTTTCATTTCTTCCTTCCAACCCTCATCCGCACCTGATGGTGCATAGGGCACTGCAACATATAAACGCAGTGTTGTCTTGATCATTAACACGTGAAAGCAAGGTGATCACTCCTGCGCTGCAGGTACCAGTCCAGGGTAATATGGAATAAATATTAGAAACAAAAAAATCACTCATATTTCTTTGACCCCCTCCCCCTGGGAATCGAACCCGGGACCTCCAGAACGGTAGGCGAGCGTGCTGACCATTACAATACGGAGGCGGACAAAATAAGCTAAACAACAGTACGTAATATCTTACAATTTAATTTATATTTGAAGCACTAACTTTGTGATTTTCCATTTTATAATTAAAATGTAACTTTGTTTTAAAAATCACTTCAATGTAATAAAATATAATTCATAGTGATTTTAAAACAAAGTTACATTTTAATTATATCTTACAATTTATTTAATCAAGTAATAAACCCACATAACTAATAAAGTATTTACATAACACCAAGGTTAGGGCAATGAACTTATACTTCACAAACTTAAAATGCCTATTTTAAATCCAATTTATAAATTAAAATAATAACATTAACTATCTATCACGCAGGACAGCGGTGGGCTGCAGGGGGCTCGGAGGGGCTCGCGCGAGCCCCTTGTTAAATTTGACTTGGTCCGGCGAGCCCCTTGTTAAATTAAGAACAGTGTCCGTCGATGGTTGCTTCTCGTTGGAAGGGACAAGGTAGAAAGTGAATTAATCATAGTCCAGGTGTAATTATTTTATTGTAAAAACTTTATGCAGTAAATTGTTATTGTATCTATTGTATGTAATGTATATAATCTAATAATTAAAAAAAAAACAAATAATAATACATTTTTTTTTATTAATTTGCAAGTATTTCGGCTGAGATAAGCATTATCGATAAAATTAAGAAAGGTGTGTTGAGATGGTTTGGACATGTGGAGCGTATGAGTGAAGAAAGAACGGTTAAACAAATTTATGAGGCGAATGTAGTTGGAAAAAGAACCAGAGGACGACCGAGGAAAACTTGGCACAATCAGGTATGTCAAATACTTGAAAGCGGCCGGGTCAGGAGTCGTAATAATCGTCGGGTATGTATGAGGAGATGCATGAATGTAGAAGAGGCAAAGAATGTTTGCAAAGACCGAGTGGTTTGGCATTCGATTCTCTCTGCCTACCCCTGCGGGGAAGCGGCGTGATGGTTAGTTAGTTAGTTAGTTAGTTAAGTATTTCGGCTCAACACAGGCCATGCCTAAAGAGCCGTAATACATATAGTAAAAAAAAATTATGTATATATAAAATAATAATTTTTTTTTTATGAGAAATCAGTATTCTCTGATAAAATCAATAATCTACCATAAAAAAAATAAGTCATATATATATTATATATAATCAAGAATGCTTTGAATTATGTGGACAGTATGTTTTTTTAAAGACGTTACGTAATACGTCACTAACTAACCAACCATCACGCCGCTTCCCCGCGGGATAGGCAGAGAGAATAGAACGCCACACCACTCTGTCTTGCAAACATTCTCCGCCTCTTCCACGTTCATGCATCTCCTCACACACACCCGCCGATTATTTCGACTCCTGACCAGGCCGCTTTCAAGTACAGTGAAACCTCTATCTATCGTTTTTAAAGGGACCTATTGAAATAAACTATGAATGCGGGAAAACAATGAATGCGGGATAAAGAAGTCAATACACAAGGAGATACGATCGAGTAAAGATACCGTCCTCCCAATCTGCATAACCATTAGAAGGTGGAAATTTCAAGAATACAAGTTTTAGATGTTAATAAATGTATTTATTTAAAAAAAAAATACAAAGTTGAACAGAACCCAAAGATCTTCAGACCTCTTCTGCTGTATCCATCACACAAGCTTTCGATAGTCTATATCCCACACGTATGAAATATTGTCGTCGAATGTAACAAAATTCAGAAAATTAAAAAAAAGGTAAAAAAAAGACAAATTATATCAAATATGTAGCATAATTCAAACGATGAATGCGGTAAAATGGTGGATAGAAACGATCGATGCGATCCATTTTGTATGAAATTAATTCGGGGTAGAAGAAATAAACGACACATCCGGGAAAACGATTATTCGAGGAACGATAGATAGAGGTTTCACTGTATTTGACATACCTGATCGTGCCGTCTTCTTCTATTTCGTTTTCCAACAACTCAATTTATTTTACCGTTCTTTCTTTAGTCATACGTTCCACATGCCCAAACCATCTAAACACACTTTTCATAATTTTATCGATAATGCTTGTCTCAGCCTTGCATTATTTCCTTGTTTCACCATTCAAACATCTATCAAACATCGTTTTGCATGAGGGATCGCATTTCGACTGCATTCAGTCTCCGTTCATCCTTCTTTTGCCAACTCCATGTTTCACTTCCATACATTAGGGTCGGAACCAGGACTCCGTTGTGTACTGCCAGTTTAGCTTGTATTCGTTATAAATATTTGGAATAGTCGATATTTAGAAGCACGACAGGGAAAAATATATTTTTTTAAGACTGTACTAAATTGTTTAAATTGTCATTTAAAAAAAAAATACTTACGGGTCATGGAGCGATTCGACAAAATCTCTACAATTTTGGAAATAGACAAGATTCTACTTGTGAATGTGATGACACATCGCTCACTCCTTTCAAGAACGTCATAAATAAAAAAACTTGATTTTTCAGGAGAGCGTTTTTAAAGTTTAAAAATATAACACAATGTAATATTTAAAATAAATGTCAAGCTATTTATTGAACTTTTTACTGTGCAACACATCTTTTTAGGTAAAACCTGAAGGTTTTTTCTCCATTTGAAAAATATTTAATATATTTTAAAAAAATAATGAAACAATACATTTTCTTCAAAATGCAAAAACAACACTTTCTGCCCTGTAGCGGGTAAATATTAAGTTAAAAATATGCTTTTTTTTGCTGAGATATAGTACATTTTCTGGGCATTCTGAAAACATCCACAACCGAAAATTGTCGATTTTTTATTTATGACGTTCTTGAAAGGAGTGAGCGACATTATCACAATATGTCCTTCATTTTTTGTGGGTATATCAATTTTTTTAAGGGAGAGATTTAAATTGGAAACAAAATGTGCAAAAGAGGGAATTCAGTTGACAAAAATTGATGAGCCAATGGGACTTAAGGATCTATCGGATTTGTGGTGTCTTATTTGGAAAATGTGACAAAACGAATAATACAAATAAACGATATATAATTTATATTTGAAGCACTAACTTTGTGATTTTCCATTTTATAATTAAAACGTAACTTTGTTTTAAAATCACTATAAATATAAATATTTATAGTGATTTTAAAGCAAAGTTACATTTTAATTACAAATAAGCGAGCTATGTGACGGATCTTGATTGAAGGATATAAACTAAATATGCTAATAATCCTTGTACATAATAGGCAAAGAAAATTTTCTAACAAATTTATAAAATAAATTCGTTGTAAATGTCACTAAATGTAACGCAAGAAGTTGCGTTTTTTATTTAATTTAACCACGTGGGCAAAGCAATAGCGATACCAGAAAAAATTAAATATCAAACGGATACAGGTAGGATACAGAGAGTCAGAATTCGGTTAATCTCTTTCTTTTATATGGAATTTTCGTTACAAGATCAATTTTTAACAGAAACTCTGAATACCACCTTTGGGATGCATATGTACCTATATAAATATTTAAAAGCGTACTTACTTGTTTTATCACACTGCTTCGAGTTTCCATTGCAAATAGCGACAACGGAATTTCCATTTTGCTCGGCATTTTCGACATTTTGTTGCAATTCCTTCATGTTGATAATAAAAAATAGCACTCAAATCGAAACTCACTTCGAAACACTCAAACGCACACCAACAATAGAACGAATACCACCAGAAATAAATATTTATATTTAAAAATCACTAAAATAATAAAATAAAAAAAAAACAATTAAATCATGCTGTTTTTGTCACACCAATCTACCTACCTGTCAAAATTTTCAAATAAAAGATCGGTAGATTCTATGGTTAGGTAATTCAAAAATGAAAAGAACAGATTTCGAACTATTTGAAATTCTGTTCGCGCCAGCTTCACGTCAAGCTTTCCCGCCCGTTTTTGACAGAGGATACAATGTTGAATAATTTTATATACTAGTTTTTTAACGTCTTTTTTTGAGGATTGAAATCGTATTTTTCCGCTGACGACCTTACGGCTCGGTATACAAGGTCTTTATCGGTACGCTGACGCTACAATAGTGAATTATTTCCGATGATTGGCCTTTATTTATAAATGTTCATTAGATAGTTCGGTCATTGTTCACGTCCGAAATGCTCGATATAATATAAAATAAGTAGGTACTTTGTCTATGTTGAAGGGTGCACTTAATAGTTTCTGATGAGTTTCTGCTTGGTTTGGTATTTATGAATCATAACAGCCAGGGTCAACTCAATTCTTATTAGACCCAGACATAAAACATATTTTCGTGTCCGTATTTATTTTCTAAATTAATATTATTAAAATACACTGAGCCCTCTTTTTATGCGGGTTTTTTTCACGTAGCAAAAAAATGGAACATTCATGTGGTCGAGGGCTAGATGAATAATTTGTATTAACCTTGGTTTTTTAAAGTAGTAAGTATTATTAAAATGAAATAAAGAAAAAATAAACAATGATAAATCCTATTTTATTACATCCTAAATTAATTTTTATACAAGGGAACCTGTCCACCATAATTTATTTTTATTACAGCATAGGTACTTTATATTATTTATTATTCAAAACATATTACATACATAAGTCATATATAGGTACATAAAATATTCCCTTGCAGGAAACCCTCCAGCCTCAACACGCGACAGATCCATTTGGAGCGTTTCGTCGAGATAGTCGCGAGTAGGTGCCTTCTTTCTTCGATTATTCTCAGTAACTCGTTGCTATAGATATGGTCCCTCCAGAATATCCCCAGAATTCTTCTATGGGTCCACATCTTGAACGCATTCAACCTATCCTTATCTCTTTTAGATAAACACCATGTCTCGCAACCATACAGTAACACACTCCATTGATATGTTTTTACCATAAGTGACCATTGATATGTTTTGACAATAAGCGACATGGGCGATTAATAGCTAAACTGACCATTTATTTTTGGATACAACATTTTGAGTGTGTCCAAATACTTGTTCGCAAAATCTGGATTATCTCCAATTACAGGAGTTATTTTCATATTATTTTTTGAAATCTCATCAAAGATGAAGAAGAATATGGATGTCTGGGCATTAACGGGGCTGACGACCGTCAAAGGATGGTTTAAGTGATCACTTTACAGATGTAACAGGTTCATATATATATATAGAACTTCCAAGAATTTTAGTAGTGTGGTTGTTAATAATGGGTAGAATTGGTGAATGTTAAACGTGTGTAAAGTGATCACTTAAACCAGCCTATGATGGTCGTCAGCCCCGTAAGTGCCCAGACTTCCATATTCTTCTTCATCTTTGATGAGATTTCAAAGAATAATGTATTTATTTTCGTCAATCGGTGCACGTGTTTAGTTGCGTATATCGTAATTCTAGCCGGTATAGTTGACAATCTGACATGAAAAATTAATTTCAATAATTGATTCGGGAGTCACTTTGTGGTAAAATCTATACATTTTTCATTAAAGTTTTACATGGTAATAGATAATGAACACAAATTTAACCACAATAACGTAGAAATCCTAAAAATAGTTCGTACAAAAAGCCATAAATTGCAACATTTTGAAACAATAGAAATTCATAAAAATATTAATAACAATAAACCCATAATTACCAATATGATAATGACTAAAGCCTCCCCCCTGTTGTCAATGTTCCCCCACTCATAACAAAAGAAAATAAAGAATAAAAATAAAAATTAAAAACATAAATAAAAATAAGAAACAACTTCTTCAACCTTCTACGTCCCAAGGACCCAACTCTAAAATTTAGAATTAGCTTCACATATGGTGTTTGAAAATGATGCGGAATGCGTCGAAACACGTGTCACAGTAGATTTAAATAAATAGTGGTATTTACCAAGTAAAACTTACATTAAAAATGGATACATTTTACCACAAAGTCACTGCCGAATCAATGAATGAATATCCATATTATCCCTCATCTACAAAAATAATAAAACAACTCCTAAGCGGAGATAATCCAGATTTGTGAACAAGTATTTGAACGCACTCAAAATGTTTAATTAAAAAAAGAAGAAAAAAAACGTCCGACGTTCCAAACAATCCTCTAAATAACAACATGAATGATTTCAATTAATTATTTTTATACGACTTCGATCCAATTTTGTATGTGTAATGAAAATGAAGCATTATGAGTGTTAGACGCAAATCAATGAGATGTCCTATATCAGGAGTATTCAACTTTTTTGAGAAAATACAGATAAATTAAAACAATCTATATATAAATTCTTATCCCTTTCCGGTCCCCCAAAATTAAAAAAAAATCTAGGTAGACAGTTACTTTCCAATTCATTATTAGATTAAAACCAATATTTTTAGCTTTTCCACTTTTTTATTTGACCAGCGACCGGGTTTCGTCGTTACCGACATCATCAGACTGGTCATGTCGGTAACGACGAAATCCGGTCTGGTGATGTCGGTAACGACGAAACCCGGTGGCTGGTAAAATAAAAAAGTGGAAAAGCTAAAAATATTGGTTTTAATCTAATAATAAATTAAAAATGCAATTCCATCACGAAGTGTCAGTGGATAATATAAATCTTAATAGTGGATAATATAAATCTTACTCAGTGGATAATATAAAAATTAGAGAACATAGGTCGTCTCCGAAACTCCTGTGGCAAAGTCTGCAATCTGTCCGCGGAGATTGTGAACTTAAAATCAACACACAAGCCACTGCTTCCGAATTCGCTATTTTTTTCAAAAATAAAATCGAAAATATTCGGAAAGCAACATCATTGGTTAAAAATCCAACAATTTCCTGTAATGCCTTGCAGTATCTGAAAATTTTCGAGTCCACAAATATAAGTGAGGTAACAAAACTTATTAATGCTTTGCCCAATAAACAGTGTTTACTGGACCCACTACCGACATGGCTTTTGAAAGAATGTGTTAACGAGATTGCTCCATTTATAAGAGATCTTATAAACATGTCTCTGGAGAAAAGCATTGTTCCAAAGGCCATGAAAAAGGCAAACGTTACACCACTAATAAAAAATTCTCAGATGGACTCCGAGGACCTTTCAAGCTACCGCCCAATTTCCAACCTTCCTGTCATATCAAAAATAATAGAGAAAATTGTTGCCCATAGACTGACAACGTATGTTGAAAATAGCAAGTTGTTTTCAGAGAGGCAATCGGCATACAGGCGATACCACTCTACAGAGACAGGCGTAGTGAGAGTACTGTCTGATATAATAACTGCTGTGGATGCTGGTGACCTTGTTTTGGTTTCCTTTTTGGATATGAGTGCTGCTTTCGACACGGTTGATCACAATATTCTGCTGGAACGCTTGAGGAAGACATACGGCATCTGTGATAAAGCACTTGCATGGTTTTGCTCATACCTTCGAGAACGTGAATATTCAGTCATTTTTCAAAAAGTTAAATCCCCTTATCATTCCGTCTCTACTGGTGTACCCCAGGGATCAGTCCTAGGTCCTCTTCTATACCTTCTATATACGAAAGACATAGAAAATATTATAAAGTCACACGGATTGTGGTCTCACTGCTATGCGGATGACACTCAAATTTATTTTTATTGTAGGCCGGAGGAAAAATATAAACTTGTTGACTCTATTAATAAGTGCATTGAGAGAATAGGAGAATGGATGGCTGAAAACAGACTGACGTTAAACCCGTCCAAAACGGAACATCTCTGGATAGCCACACCTAAACGACAGAATTTGATTGATAACACGACACCACTCAATCCAAAGAGTACCACTACACCGGCCGTCAAACTGCTCGGCGTGTTCTTAGATTCTGATCTCTCCCTTGAGACTCAAATTAGCAAGACAACAAGTACATGTTTTTATCAGCTAAGGCAAATTAAAAGCATTCGCAAGAATCTGCCAGTTGATGCTGCCCGTCAATTAATAAATGCGTTTGTAATATCGAGAGTAGATTATTGTAACGGTATATACACGGGTCTACCAAACAATAAAATGACTCGACTGCAATCAGTGTTAAACGCAGCAGCGAGACTAATTTTTGGAATTTCTAAATTCAGTCACATCACCCCACTACTTCACAAACTCCACTGGTTACGCTTTCCAGAAAGGGTTGAGTATAAACTCTGCCTACTCATGTATAAATCAATACACAATATGGCTCCAGAGTATCTTAAGGAGCTGTGTATTCCAGATGAATTGGTTGATAGACGTCTCACGCTTCGATCGGCTACAACATCTGCAATGGGCAAAGTTATCTTACCAGCTCGCAAGCAACGCACTAAATTTGGCGAGCGTGCCTTTGCTGTTGCAGGACCGACGGCGTGGAATGCTCTTCCACCAATGGTTAGAAATAGTGAGAGTGAGATGATCTTTAGAAAAAGACTAAAAACACATTTGTTTTCTAAATCATTTCCACCATAATATTTTCCCCAATTCATTCACCGTGAAGCGCCCTTGAGGTATTTTTTTACGAAAATGGCGCTATATAAGTTATCCAATTTTATTATTATTATTATTAAATCTATTAAAAAGTTACTTTCCAATTGGAAAAAATATTTTGTCCTCTGTTCCACACACTATTGTATAATAGATACGAGTGACAAAAATGTAAGCTTGGTATTTAAATAAATAATACTAATCATGAAAAAAATGTCGAATAACATCCGACATGGGACCTAAGAGGAAAAAATCGATTGAGATTCGACATTGGACCAGTAAGGGTTATTCCGATTGCTGAAAACTGTCTTATTCGAACCCCGAGGTTCGACTCCCGGGCAAACCATCAAAGAGATGGATCCACAGCTGGGAATCTCCCAGAGTATAAAATAATTCAGTAAGGATCTAGCATACATTTAATCCTTTGGTGGGAAAATTTTATTCCTTATAATAATTTATAATACAAATGTTTAAAAAATACTATAGGTAAAAAGATAATCGTTGTGGGAAGCATGCCACCGTCCACGAAAGGGTTGAAAGGATTTCTGTGAAAAAAATCTATGTCAACTTTTCGAAAACTTTCGAATTAAAAAAAAACTTATTAAATAATAATAAAAAATAGTAAAAATAAATATATGGCGGCCGTTATGGCGATGGTTTTTTAACCTTACTAGTGATTTTTTTATGATTATAATGTGTACTGAACGTTACAATGTTAGCGGCCAGTAGGAGCGTGCAGTCACTCACTGCTTACTCATGCATGTAGCCGGTGTAGTTGTATAACCTTAATTCTTACACCTACAAATTTATTATTCAGTTATATATTTAAAATTACTTCCTTGAAGCCGACACTGGTGCTGCGGTGATTATTCTTTATTTATTTATTTTAAAACATAACTAACTAACCAACTAACCATCTCGCTGCTTCGCCGCAGGGGTAGGCAGAGAGAATGGAACGCCACACTACTCTGTCTTTGCAAACATTCTTCGCCTCTTCCGCGTTCATGCATCTCCTCATACATACTTAAATTTCTTTCCTTACTCATTCGTTCTACATGTCCAAACCATCTCATCTCATTTTAGATTTAGGTTTTTAAAACATATTATATATTTATTAACATCTCAACACAGATGAAGAAGAATATGGAAGTCTAGGCATTTACGGGGCTTACGACCGTCAAAGGCTGTTTCAAGTGATCACTTTACACACGTGTAACATTCACCAATTTTACCCATGATTGACAACCACACTACTCAAATTATTGGAACTTCTATTATATGTATATTGTTCAAATTCGAAACACAGTGCTTGAATTCACGAGAATTTCACTAAAGACATCTATGGTGAGATGAAAGAAGCTTATTCAATATTATTCTGGACTGGTACCTGAAGCGAGGGCTGATCACATTTCCTTCATGTGTTAACGACCGAGATAACACTGCGTTAATATGATGCAGTGCCCTATGTACCATTAGGTGTGAATATCGTTAAGTAGAAGAAGAATATATATAAAACATTTGAGTGTGTCCAAATACGTGTTCACAAATCTGGATTATCTCCAATTAGGAGATATTTTTTAGATTTATGAACAAGTATTTGGACACACTCAAAATATTGTTAATCAATTTTATTTATTTATTCCCAGGGGGGGTGAAAATAAATATTAGTGATTTATTTATTGATTCGGCGTTTAATTTTAAGAACTCCATTTTAATTTATGTATTAATTTTAAATCTGTGGTTGATTTAAAATTAATACGTAAATATTAGTGATTTTACACTCCAACATATATTTAATAAGTATTACTCTAGACTAGTCCTAGAAGCGCAGGAGCGATCACCTTGCCTTCACGTTAGTAACGACTAAGATAACACTGCGTCAATACGATGCAGTACCCAATGCACCATTGGGTGCGGATAAGGGTTATCAGAAGATCCTTACATAGTAAAACCAAATCTCAAGATCTAGTTCAAAGCAGAAAAATCCACATAAAATATAAACCTTGTACATAATAAGCAAGGTGAATAATAATTGCACCTCCCATCTTTAAAAAAAACTAACCTCACCTTACCTAACCTAACCGGTTTCATATTACATGATCGTAAACCCGTGTATTTGATTACGCATTTTTATCGATTGTTGCGCGGTATGATCGATAATCCTGAAATTATTCGGAGCATTGGTTTGTATGTTCCCGATAGTTACCTAATACAGCGTCAGCATAGATTGTTTCACATTCCTACATCAAGAACGTCATAAATCAAAAAACTTGCATTTTCAGGAGAACGTTTTTAAAGTTAAAAAATATAATACAATTTATTAAAAATAAACATCAAGCCACTTATTGAACTTTTTACTGTGCAATAGATCTTTTTAGGTTAGACCAGAAGGTTTTTTCTCCATTTGAAAAAAACTAGTTTATTTAAAAAAAAATTAAACAATACTTTTCTTCAAAATGCAAAAACAACACTATCTGCCCTGTAGCAGGTAAATATAAAGTTAAAAATATGCCTCTTTTGGTGGGATATAGTACATTTTATGGGCATTCCGAAAACATGCACAACTGAAAATTGACGATTTTTGATTTATGACGTTCTTGAAATATACAGGACAACCTGCCTAAGGTTATGCCTGTAGGAAGAGCTACCGCTATGTTGAACAATATCACATTGGATATTGATCGGTTCCATGTGCCTGAAGGAGTTTTCCGAAGCGAGATTCTTCTGCATCTTTGAGTCTTCTTGCTTACTTTTGAATGTACACGTATACGCCTTGTATATATTGTTTGTAATGTATATAAATATTAATTTTTGAATAAATTGAAATCAAAAATTGAAATTTTAGTTTGAAGATACAATTTTAATATGAATACGCTCATATTCAATTCTTTCGACGTGATTTCAAACACAACAGTACCATCTGTTACCAAATGTTCAAACTAATATAAGTTGATAGCGATTGATAAAAATGCATGTAAAAATAGCATCGCAGTTTGGGCGAAAGAGGTCATAACAAAATAAAAACGAATTGTTCAACTATTCGACTAACTAAATAACCATCACGCCAATTGCCGCAGGGGTAGGCAGAGAGAATAAAAACGCCACGGCAATCAGACTTTGCTAACATCTTCGCCCCTTCTATATTCGTGCATCTCCTCACACGTACTCGGCGGTTATTCCGACTCCTGACCTGACTAACTAACTAACTATTACACCGCTTCTCCGCAAGGGTAGGCAGAGATAATAGAACGCCACGTCACGATTCCTAAGGGGAGGGGGGGGGGGTCAAATAGATATAAGTGATTATTTCACTATAATATTTATTCAATATTTCCCTGGACTGGTACCTGAAGCGGAGGGCTGATCACCTTTCCTTTGTGTGCTAACGATCAAGATAACACTGCGTTCATATAATGCAGTGCCATTGGGGTGCGGGTAAGGGTTTGAATAAAATATATAAATATATATATATATATATATATATATATATATATATATATATATATATATATATATATATATATATATATATATATATATATATAATAAAAATAATAAAACCCTTATCCGCACCCAATGGTGCATAGGGCACTGCATCATATAAACGCAGTGTTATCTTGATCGTTTACACATGAAGGAAAAGTGATCAGCCCTCCGCTTCAGGTACCAGTCCAGGGTAATATTAAATAAATATTACAGTGAAAAAAAATCACTTGTATTTATTTTACCCCCCTTGGGAATCGAACCCGGGACCTCGGACTTCGGAGGCGGACATACACACACACATATATATATATATATATATATATATAATATCTGTACCCGACGGATTCTCCAGTTCTTTGGACACGTTGCGCGTGGCAACGAGGATAGCCTGGAACGCCTAGTTGTGATCGGTAGCCTGGAGGGAAAGAGAGGGAGAGGAAGATCCCCCACACGATGGACCGATCAAATTAAGGCAGCAGCAGGCACCTCAGTGGTTGGAGCGCTACGTGCAGCGCAGTCAAGGGATAACTGGAGAAGAGTCATTGCTTCTGCAAGGGTCACAACCCTCAGCAATGAGGATTAAGACGGAGAAGAAGAAGAATATATATATATATATATATATATATATATATATATATATATATATATATATATATATATATAGATATATATATATATATATGTATATATATAGATATATATATATATATATATATATATATATATATATATATATATATATATATATATATATATATATATATATATATATATATATATATATATATATATATATATATATATATATATATATATATATATATATATATATATATATATATATATATATATATATATATATATATATATATATATATATATATATATATATATATATATATATATATATATATATATATATATATATATATATATATATATATATATATATATATATATATATATATATATATATATATATATATATATATATATATATATATATATATATATATATATATATATATATATTTATATATATGTGTATATTATAAGAATCAGCCTCCTTGGGTCTAGCTGAGTGAGTGTTAACATTCTTTATCCTCAAAGCAATAAAAGTGAATCACGATGTTTTTATATTTCGCTTCCTGTTATTATAAACAACAACTACTCCAAGTCTGCAAGTTAGGGCCTTCTCACACGAGCGACCTTAAATTGCAAGTAGAATTCGAGCTATTGAAAGGCACTACATGATACTATATCGGGCTGTGGTGTCTTGGTTAGAGTCGCGGTTGAAGGCCTGAAATAATTTAGCATATATATTTTGTCTGGTTTTTCATGGAAAAAAATAATCAGGAACTTTTTTGAGGAGATTCAAATTATTTATTTCCATTAGACCAGTGTTCCGCAAACTTTTTCTTTTCAAGGTACACATGCCAAATTAAGAAATTTCAGAGGTAGGTACACCAAAGAAAAAAAAAGTTTATTTTAAATCGATTTATTATGTAAATATAATGCAAAAACATATAATATCATAACAAAGTTTATATAATAACTTCACTAAATAAATTTTTTTTCGGCACACCAACTACCAACTAATTAATCATTATGGTACACCTGTGTGCCGCGGCAAACACTTTGCGGAACAATGCAGAAGACAACTGCTAAAAGACACTAAGATCCGTAAGATTTCATATCTGGGTCAGATTCTGCAAGGAGCGTATATGTATAGTAAATACTTATCATAATTACTAATTTTAGTTACATTGTGACCAACTAACAAAACGTAAAATGTTCAGGAGGGCCATTTCAGTCACTTTTGCTTGGCAATAAAATAAACATCAATGCAGTTAGTCATTTTTAACAAGTCAATATCTATTCTTCCAAGTCTGAAATCGCTTTGGGATTTTTTCAGGGCAATAGTCAATAATCACGTTTTTGTAAAAAAAAAATGTGAAAAAATTCATGTAAAAAATGCTCTTTGTCATTTTCTCCTGTGTGACTACGATATATTTAATAATTTGGCATCAAAAACTTAATCTGGAAATAAATATACAGAGAAAAAATTACGAATACCACGAATACCCATTGGGCATATCTCTAGATGGGTACAGAGATTAAGTCGCCACTTGATGCGATTCCATAATTAGTAATTATTATATTATATTATAAAAAATACCCTTTATTTATAGTTGATAATTTGGCATCAAAAACTTAATCTGGAAATAAATATCAAGTGAGAAAAGGTGAATATATCTAGATGGGTACAGAGATTGGGTCGCCACTTGATGCGATTCCAATAAGCCCCCGTGTGAAAACAACTTAAAATAGTTTATGCAAGTAAATTCGTTTGAAAATCATAAATGATACCAATTATAATATAGGATTTCCCAACCAACGTTTAGAATATATGTTAAAATATAATTAAATATCTGGGTAGAAGAATCATCATGGCTTAAATCACAGTGTGGTTTAAAATACGCTGAACCCTTACTGAACACCTAACCATCGCGCAGGGGTAGGCAGAGAAAACAAAACGCCATCACCACTCCATCTTTGCGAACGTTCATTTGATGAATTTTAAAATAGATAATTAAAATAGTGGGCATCTATGAAACGTCGTCT